>NC_046664.1:86065302-86074659 GCF_010883055.1 Belonocnema kinseyi | reverse complement strand
GGGGGGGGGGGTCCTGTGCTGTGTTACATGAGATAAAAATTTGAAAATTCAAATATTTGGTCGGTTGAACTGTTTGATTAAAAATTAACTTTATTGTTGAAAACTCATATTTTCTACTTGAAAAATCAGCTGTTTTATAAAAAAAATTTCGTCGTCTTGCCTTAAAAATTCAAGAATTTGGAAGAAATTTAAATTTTTTAAATTAAAAATTCATATTTTTGTAATGACAATTCGACTGTTTTGTAAAAAAAATTCGCTTTTCAAAATGAGAAATAATGGTTTCGAAATTTAACCATCCCATTTTTTGCTTTAAAAAAGTTTTTTTTAGTAAAAGCTTAACTATTTAGTTGAAAATCCGTCTTTCTTGGTAGAAAATTAATCTTCTTCTTTGAAAATTCAACTATTTGGTTAAAAATTTATGCATTTCATTGAAAATTCGTCTGTTCGGTAAAAATAACTTTTTTTTGTTGATAAAAATGTAAATTTCTAGTTGAAAATAATTTCATTTTGTTTGCAGATTGAACTGTGTTGTTAAAAAGTCGTCTTTTCCTAATAAATCCAATTGTATTTTATTTAAAATTTAAATATTTTTTTATTGAATAATCAACTATTACATTTTTCATTGAAAATTCATCTTTTTATGTTTAAAATTGAACTACTTTCTTAAGAATTAATTTTTTGGTTCACGATTCATAATTCTAATAGAAAATTAATTTCTGATTAAAAATTAAACTACTGTGTTGAAACTTCCATTTTTGAGATAAAGATTAATTTTTTAAACTGAAAATTTAACTGTTGGGTTGAAAATTAACTTTTTTTTCAATTTAATGTTTTGAACTGCAAAATCAACTGTTTTGTATATAAAATTCATCTTTTTTCATTGAAATTCAAAAATTTAATAAAAAATTCAACTACGTGGTAGAAAATTTAACTAGTTCAATAGAAATTTATGTAATTTGTTGATTTTTTAAAATGAAATCTAATATTCATATTTCAACATTCAACAGATTAATATAAAATTCAACTGTTTTCTAGAAGATTCGTTTAATGTATTGTTAATTTTTTGTTAATAAAAATTTAAATATTCTATTTTTGGTTGAAACCTTATTTTCTTAGTTCAGAAGAAAACTAATCATTTTGGTTGAAAATTAAACTATTTGGCTGAAAAATGACGTATTTTATTGAAAAATTCTTTTTAGGGTTAAAAACTAATTTTGTAACTTGAAAATTAACTATTTGATTGAAAGTTAACTTTTTTGTAAGAACGTCATATTTTCCTTTTTGCTTTCAAAATAATTTCATTGTTCATATGCCATTTTTGTTGAAAATTTTTCTTTTTTGACAGAAAATTAATCTACTTTGGTGAAAATTTAATTCGTAATTTTTTGGCAAAAAAAAGTTCTTTGTGGTTGAAAATACAACCATCTGCTAATAATGTATGTATTTTGTTAAGAATTCGCCCATTTTAGTAGAAAATTAATCTTTTTCATTGAAAATTTATTGTATTTTGGTTGATAATGTAATTATTCAATTGAAAATTCTTCTGTTTTGTAGAAAACTCGTCTCTTTAGCTTAAAAATTGCACTACTTGGTTCATAATTTATGTATATTGTTGAAAATATACGTTTTTTAGTACACAATTAAGAATCTCGGTTGAAAATTTGTCTTTTTCACTTTATTCATGATTCATGTATTTTCTTGAAAGTTCGTAATTTTTGGGTCAATTCGACTGTTTTTTATCTAAAATGAACATCTTTCCTTGGTTAAAATGTCAACTATTACATTTTTTTGTGAATTCTTCTCTTTTGGTTAAAAATTCTCAAATACTTGTTTGAAACTTGAACTACTTTCTGAATTCATAAGAAACAATAAGATTTGAGCCTCCCTCCTCAACTGATCTTACGTTACTTTTGGATGACCCTTAAATAAATGAATAAAAAAGTTTTTTCTGCAAAAATTACCCTATCAAAAGGGGGTACGTGGTTCACGAAAATTTAAGAAAATATAAAAAAAGTAAGCTCTGACAATTAAAGGTTCAAATATTTTAAGGCAATTAAGGGGCGTTAAGTACTTTATGTACCTGATATGCAAATTTTCAAATTTTAAATTTGATTTTTTAAATTTCAGTGGGGGGGGGGGCACTCCAATCGCCCCGCTGTGTATTCATCCTTGTGAGGAAGGATCTTAGTACTCGCTTCAAAGACAAATTTTATTTAAAGAGAAAATAAAAAACACTTTGTGGAAAAGGGGACAATAATTACCTGTGTAAGTTTATGCCCCTGAACATCACTTCCTTTTGCAACCTCCAGTAATCCACTTGTGACACCCGGTAAAATAACCATAATCGCATCAGCCACCTGAGATTGAAAAACTATATCGGCTGTATCAACTTTGTTGTTCACATGCATAAGAGACATTATAGTTTCTATCGCTGCAATTCTGAATAAGGAAAAAGTGAAAATTAATGTGGATTGTAAAATCTAAAGTTACAAAATATTTTGGTTGTATATATTAGTAGATTTAAAAACACCCAGAGAGAAAAGGTTGTTTCCTGAGTGAATACTTGAATAATAGTTTTCATAATAAATGTTACCTGAGAGATCTTGATTTTTCAAAACGAGCAATTAATACACACATATAGATGCCATTGCTCAATTTGGGTGTATTTTGTGGAACGTAAATCAATTCTAAAACTTCGGTAGTGCATCGTTCTATCAAAGCTTTAATACACGAAACTACACTTAGCTTCAGTTCTTCGTAGAGAGGAACCACTAAAATGAGATATTTTTTATGAAAGGAAATCCTCCTATATTTAATTTAAGAATAAATTTATCAATTTATTTCTGGTCTTTTTACATACATGCATCAGGCTTCCTGGGGTTGAAAATTTGCGAAACGGCACATACATAGAGATTGTTGAAGATACCTATCTTCATAATTCTCGACTTTAAAATTACTGCTGTCACAATATCTAGTAAATGTTGTTTCACATCTTTGCTATGAGGGGAGGAAAATTATGGCAAATGTTTAGATTTAAAAAGATAATTCACAAGGAATAAATTTGAAAATATAAAATATATAGTAAAATTAATCATTAAAAAATTAATCAACCAATTCAATTTTTACATTCGGGATGCAAAATTTTTTATCAACACGGCCATTTTCAATCATTCTCTACCTGGCAGATATTGTACTCGACTTTTCTTTATAAAATTCTTTTTACTAAAGGTTTTCAAGTATTTTGTACCCAGAACAAAAATAAAATATCTACCCCTTTTTGAAATAAGTAAAATTCAAATTTTTGACATTTTTTCACATATTTTAAATTATGGTTTGCGAAGTGTTATTCTGCATTAAGAACTGAGTAAACAAGTTGTTAAATGGGCGCCGTTCAAAAACTACGAGACGCTAATTTTTATATTTTTTCCACCCCGCCCCTTCTTCGTCACAGATAATCACAAAAATCTTAAACCTCAATTGTGACGTCACAAATACAAACAACTCCCTCCATTCTCATTATAAATAAAAATTTGTCCTTCGATTTTATTTGATAAACGTCTAAAATAAAACACAAAACATACAAACATAATATTTAAACAGAGTTCACAGCTCAAAATACGCTCAGAAGAGGTGAAATTTACAGTTCGAGAAATTAATGTACAGTTACCATTTAGAATTAAATATGATTAATTTCTTACATAAGAAAAAATGAATTTTTGAAGAAAGAATTTCTTTTTCCAACTAAGCAAATGGTTGTATCTTTAACAAAAAGTTAAATTTTCAAGCCAAACAAAGAAATTTGTTAGAATAAAAAGGAATTTTTTAGAAGAGAGTTGAATTTTTAACCAGGAACTTTTCCATGAAAAAACATGAATTTTCAAACCAAATCAACGAGTTTCTAATAAACTTGTCAAAGTTCCGAGCAAAAAAATTACTTCTTGACAAAATAATTTAATTTTCAAACACACAGAAAAACTAATCTTAGATCAAGCAATTGCATATAAAATCAAATAGTTGACTTTTAAGCCAAACAAACGAATCTTGAACCTACAAAGAATATTAATTAAATTTTTAAGAAAGAAGTTCAACTTTCAACTACGTAGTTGAATTTTCCATAAAAAAAGATTAATTCTCATCGAAGAAAACCGTTGAATTCTCCACCCAAAAATATTTATTTTCTACAAAAATAATAGAGTTTTCAACCCAAAAAGATACATTTTCAACAAAACCGTTGAATTTTTTAACCAAAAAGATGAATTATCTACAAAACAGTTCAATTTTCAACCCAAAAATAAAAAGTTTAAACTTAAAATTATCAGTTTTCAAACAAAAATACAAACAAAAATAGAAAAGATAAATTTGAAGATGAAAAAATTGATTTCCAACATAAGAAAAAATGAATTAAAAAAAAAGTTAAATTTTGAATCAAAGAGATGGATCTACAAATAATAAAATAAATTTCACAGGGTAGTTCAACTTTCAACCAAGACGATTAATCGAAAACTTAATTAAAATTAATTATTCATATGACCCTAAAGCCAACAACTTAAAATAACCATTTCTACAAGAAATTAAGATAAAATAAAATTTTAATATAAAATTACTAATAATTAACATTATGTAATAAAAAAAAAACGAATTAAAAACAAAATACATACATTTTCAACCAGCGTTGAATTTTTAACTAAAGACGATCAATTTTCAACTAATAATGGGATAGTTAAATTACCCGTCAAAAAATTAATTTTAAACAAATTACTTAAAGCTTAAAAAAAAGAATGTATAACAAATTTTTTCAACTTGTAACCAAGTAGTTAAAGTTTAAACCAAAACATACGAATTCTCAATGAAAAATTTAAGAATCGAATTTTCAACTAAAACGATAAATTTTCAAAAAAAATAGAATATTTAAATTTTTAGTAAAAAAATTATTTTTTAAACAAAAAAATAGAATTTTCATCAAAATAGTTCAATCTTTGTCCATATTGGAAATTAATATGAATTAAGAAATCTAGAGTTCCAAAATATTTTGATTTTATGTACTAGTAGATTTAAAAATGCACAGAGAAGAAAATACTGTTTTTAGAGAGAATATTTGAATAGTAGTTTTTATAATAAATAAATCTCACCTAAGATGCAAAGAAACATTGAAACATTTTTCAAATAAGTTATAATGAAAGCTTTACAAATTCGGGTATACCCTTTTCTTAAATTATTTTTTGCTCACTTTTGTAAGTTCGTAAAATTCAATAAATTGTCAAAAGGTTTTTTTTCATATAACAAAATGAAAATTTCAAGGTCGAATATATTTCAGTACAAAATGACAGTTTAGTGCCAAAAAAATAATATTTAATTTTTTTAATTTGAAAAAATTCTTCTAAGCTTAAAGAAAAAGGAAATTTTCGTTACAAATTTAAAAAAACGTTACAAAATAAATTTGATTTTAATTTTGTTATGAAAGGGATTACATTTTATAATTCATTTATTTCAATACAAATAATTGTTTACTACAAAATATTTAACTTTCCTCAATTTGTAAAAACCCTGCTACGATTAAAAAAAAAGAGAATTCTTAGTTTGAATTAGAAAAAAAAACATTTAAAACTCTAAATGTAATGTAAAAACAATAAAACATCACAGTAAAAAATGAATAATTTTACCTTGTATTTGGATTATTTAAAAGCGTCGCTACAGGCAATAAAATATATTCCATCAAATTGTGTATCACTGTGCTGGGACACTTTTCCACGTGTTTTGCAAGTTCAATCGCATTTTTGGCATTTGGAGAACTAATTAATCTGTCGCATAAGGGTTTTATAATCCCGAAATTCTCAGCCATTATTAATCTCTCCATTCTGACTATTTTCAACAACAATAAATATTCCCAATTACCTTAAAAGTATTTATTAATATTCCTGTCATACTATTTTTGTTTATTTTTGTCAACATTAATATATCAACTCATTTGTAAAAAGTGAGGTTAGGAGTAGGATAATCAATAAACATATGTTCAATTGTCGCCATACGATTTAGAAACCAATCAAAATGCAGTGACAGAGGAACAAGCGTTTTGAAGAGGGGATATGTTACCAGACTGCAAAAACATGGCCGAAGTTTCGAAGAACGTGTTTGTTTATTAAAATCGCCTCGTGATTATTTCACTCCATTTATATCTTAGATAATCTTGAATAATCCCTTTATCGATGAATTTGATATTTTACGTTTCTTCGGCATGAGTTAATCGGGCTTTGAACTGTTTTGTTCGTGTTTTTTTTTCAATTGGTGATTGAGAATTTCAACAGCAAGTGGAATCTCCTTGGCGCCGAAACGACAAGGTTCCACGAATTCGCCGGGTATTGTGATAGCGCTCAAAATTATCAATGCTTGAATAGTCGCGTTTGTTATGTCTGGCATGTTTGCCGAGTTACACTGCGGTAAAATCGGCTCTTCGTGAAAAATCAAAATGAAAAGATCCTGGGTATTCGTGTTCATGCTATGTTGTCCCGTAATTTTGAACGCACTAATGTTAGGACCATCCAGTCAAAACCTGAAGCGGATAAAGGTAAATTTGACGAAATCGATTTTTCCATATTTATGCTTATTTTTATTTTATTTTGATTCAAGTGCTTTATTTTCTTACGGGTAGGATAGGAACAGTCAAATTTGGGAATAGGAATTAAGTTGATTATAATATTGTATAATAGTACCTCAAATTTGACGAAAAACTCAGTTGTGTACTACCCTACCTGGAAAAGGAAATTTTGGAGGTGTCAGGGAATTTTTTAAAGATCGTACTTACTTTTTTTTAGATTACAATATAAAATTAAAGAGAAATAATCCTTTATTTGTAAAAGTAGCTTTAAATTACTGCATTTAACTGTTTTTCTTAAAACTTCGTTTTTTTTGTTTGGTTTGAAATTGATTTTTGTAACGGAAAATTTAAAGATGGCAGTTAAATATTAGTCTAAAATTCATTATTACGTTTAAACTCGTTATTCTGGTAGACATTAATTTTTTTGGTTAATAATTTATATTTTTTGACTGAAAATTTAACTTAAATTTTTGGTTGGCATTTAATTTTTTTAGTTAAAAATGCATGCCTTTTGTTGAACATTCGTCGTTTTTAGTATAAATTAATCTTCTATTCCAGCTTAAGATTCATAATTTTAGTTGAAAATTCATCGGTTTGGTTGAAAAATGTTCTAACCGAAAAGTTAAGTATTCCATTTTTGGCTTCAAATAATTATTTGGTTAAAAATTTTTTGTTTGAAAATTAAACTATTTCTTTTAAAAATCATGTATTTCGTTAAAAAATAATTTTTTCGTAAAAAATTAATCTTCGTGGTTGAAAATTCTTCTCTTTGGCTGAAAATTCAAATATTCCAGTTAAAGAATCATCATTAGAGTTAAAAATTCATCTTTTTTGTTCAAAATTTAACTGCTTCAGTTACAGATTTATTTTTATAGTTAAAAATTCATCTCTTTCTTTGAAAATGTAACTATTTTTTTGAAAAATAGTTGTTTTTTTATTAAAAATTATATTTGTTTGAACTGAAAATTTAACTATTCTATGTTAGCTTATAATTTACCTATTCAAGATGAAAATTGATTATTTTGTTGAAAATTCATCTTCTTTGATAGAAATTAATCTTCTTTGTATTATTATTAATTATTAATAATAATATAATAATATATTATATAATAATAATTATTAATCTTTATTGTTTAAAATTAACCATTCTAGTTAAGTAATCATCATTTTAATAAAAAGAGATATTATGCACACGATTGGAATCCGAAATATCTCTTTTTATCAAAATGAATAATCGTGAAAGCATTAACAATTGATGTCTTTGACTGAAAAATCATTTTTTTTCTGTAGAAAATTAATATTCTTGTTTGATAATTTATCTTTTTCTTTAAATATGCAAATATTCCAATTAAACATTTATCATTTTAGTTAAAAATTCATCTTTTTGGTTGAAAATTCAACAGCTTAGTTAAAAGTTCAACTATCTTTTTGATTGACGTATGGTTTTATTTAAACTAATGCAGATATTTATTTTTTTTCGTTTTGAATCTGATAGAAATGTTAGTTTTTTATCGAAATCTATCGCAAAAATCTATAAAAAACACTGAAAAATAAAAAAATAGTATTTATTTGTTTAAAAGTTTTGAAAACAGGATTTCACACGCACGATTTGCTAAAAAATCTTAGCCGTTTTTTATTCTAAATTTTTATTATAACTAACCGGCGGAATAAATGTCTAAACTTTGAGAATCCATGGTTCAAAGATCGATTTTTCGTTTTAGTATTTTCAAAATGGCGTCTTAATGGCAATATTTTTGTGAAAACATTCATGAGTTTTTTTATAATAAACGATGCGGAAAAATTCAGGCGTATTCCTCGGCTGCTTACAAGAACTTTTTATTCTTGACAAATTTTCCGAAAAGCGCATAGATATTCAATAAAAAATTTCCAACGACTCCGTAACCTTTATTGCACTCTGACATCAAACCACACCTTCACCGCATTATCATCCTGGGAATTTTCGAGTACACTCAGCAAAAAAAATGCCAAAGCGTAAAGCCTTTAAAATTGCAACAAACTCCGAATCGGAATGGGATTCCGATGAAAATGATGAACGTATCATCATACCTAATCCAGATTACTCTGGCTCTGATGGAGATGATTCATCAGATGATGAGAATTCGGGATCGGAATTTCCCAGACCGAATGTATCATATAGATCTGTTTTCCATAACTACACGGCATCTCAAAAACAATTGGAACCAAATCACGTTTTTTCATGGAGTAACGAAGAAAAAGTTTGCCCTGGAAATTTCTGTCAAGAAATCAGCAGGAAATATTTGTCGCAATCAAAACTAGGTGATTTCGAAACTCACAGATACGAATCACGAACAAGAGCATTATGTAATAATGAACAATGTCGCCAGAGGACTACTAGATAGATTTTGCATTGACTGCAACATGTATTGCTGCTTACATTGTTTCTCAAAATTACATTCTGAAACAGCAGGATCAAAATGATTTCAACGGATTGAAATCTGAAATTGGTGAAAGTTGGGCAACGTAAACTTTGTTTGCGGCAGACGGACGATAGATATTCGTGAATCATTTTACTCTTACGCGATGTTTAGTACTATGAAAATTTTTTATTGAAAAACTATGCGCTTTTCGGAAAATTTGTCAAGAATAAAAAGTTCTTGTAATCAGACGAGAAATACGCCTGGATTTTTCCGAAGCGTTTTGAGCAAAATTTTGAATTTTGCAAAAATTGTTCATATGCAAAATCCAAAATTTTGCTCAAAACGCTTCGAAAAGATTCAGGCGTA
>NC_046664.1:86008099-86065202 GCF_010883055.1 Belonocnema kinseyi | reverse complement strand
CACCTCCGCTTGGGGGTTAATTCCTTCGGGACCACCCCTGGACAATTGTCCGCGACTGCTTATTTATTTTTGTAACCATATTCAGCAGAAACCCTTGGTACATGGACCTTCTATCCGCAACCCGAGGACGCGTTCGGTGGCTTTGTCATAGGCCCTTCGGTTTGATTCTAGAGGAATCAAAACGGAACCGATATATATATATATATATATATTTGAGCACGCAGGTAGGGTTTTACATTGTATTCGTATATGTTCAAAAAATGCATGCAAAATATGTAAGAATTTTTCTAGAGGCAAGTAAAATAATCAATATTCTTATTAATTAACATGACTTTGTTTGCAGAATTGGACATATTAAAAATCTGTGAGGTATTATTCCTAAAATTTGAGAAGTAAAACATAGTCGAGTTTTTAGAGTTAAACTGCGGTACATTTATTGGTATACATGCAAGAAATGATGGACTATCAATTAGTCCTCGGATAATTTTAATGCAAAATTGTGGTTTTTGGGCATTTTGTTACTTGAATAACAAACAAACAGAGCCGTTTTAGCAAAATCGACCTCGACAGACCTCTTCAGAATTTCATTAGCTTTAATTTAAAAAAAAAAAATGGAATCGGATGAAAATTTTAGGCTCTGGATCATTTTGAACCCCAAATTTCTAATTCGCCACACTGTGCGACACCTGTAATGTTCAACAAATACTATTTTGTTTGTTACAGAGAGATGTTTGTATCGTTGAAGAAAACGAAAAGCAAATGACTACATTTAATTTCACAAACCTTTTAAATGTAGCTGATGATTATATTATCGCACGAAACGATACCGATGGAGGTTCAGTTTATGTACAATTGTGCAGTTCACTGAAAAATAAGTGCAACGGTCAAACTGGTTACAGTATTTGTTTAAAGAAGAAAAATAAAGAAATAGGTATTGGTAAGTATTATTAATTATTTACTTACAAGTTTTTACATTTACTTGTGGGTCGAAAATATTACATTTTTAAAGAAGGAGTCAAAATTCCAACAAAAAATGACCTTTCTCGTGTAAAGAAGCACTGTTTTAATGTACTTTTTCTTCAATATTATTCTTATGAAAGTAAAATAATTTAATAATTGTTCACTAGGTATATTAATTTTTTATCATGTTTTTTTTCTACATGCAAAAAATGTGTATGTTAATCTGCCTTATTATTTCTATTCATAAAGATCCTGTGTCTAATCACAATTTTGTGTAGGAAAATCGCCACCTCAGGTTGAATTCAAGTCTGCTAGAATAACTTTCCGTTTTATTGGCGATAAATGCAATAGCACCTCTAACTATTCAACTATTATTATAATGAAGTGTGATTATAATGCGTCTGGAAATAACTCATTTCCAATAATCATTCCACACGTAAGATTTTAATAATTTTATGCTAATTTTAATTATATTAACAAGGTGGCCTCTAGACAAGAAACTGGGAAATGAATGAACATAATTTTTGACTGAAAAGTTCGGAAAATTACAGTAAATTAATGTTTTACCGGGAACTTTACATGGTTTGAGATGAAAAATGTATCCAATCACTTGAAATACTTGAAAATAGTTGAAAAAACAAAATCAGAAAAGATTACTTTTGAACCAAACAGTTAAATTAAAAAATATTAATTTCGACTAAAGTTCTCTACTTTTTTTCCTAAATTAAAACGGTCACCCTGATTAATATTGAATGTTGTTTCTAAATACTTATTTTTACGAGTATAAATTACAGGCTGAGGATCAATGTGATATTTATCTAATTTGGAGTACTGTTTATGCATGTGGTCCTAGACACAGAACCAGCTGTTCTGTGGCGGACGACAGTGGCCACGAATACGATCTTTCCCCTTTAACACAGTATTCAGAAAATTATGAAGTCCCTATGAATAAATCTAAAATTATATTAAACGTATGTCATTCAGTGATATATGGACATGGTGCTGCGTGCAAGCAAAAAGCGGCATCTTGTTTTCAAGACTCTAATGCAAATAACAGGTAAAAACAGAATTATTTATCATTAAAAGCTTAGAGACAGAATAAAGTAAGAAAATAACAGTTTAAGGAGGAATAAAATTTAGGCAATGGGGCTAAAAACAGATTTCTATAAGGTTCATGTAAAAATCCTCGGTAATCAGTAGGGTGACCAGACGGCTTGATCGAAAAAAAAACAGGATGTTATACCACTTCTGACTTTTCCCTGAACAATTTTTCATATGCCTGACCGCTATAAGTTTCTCTTTCAGTTAAAGTTTCAACTAAAGAAATTAATGTTCAACCAAAAAGATTAATTTTCAAGATTCATTTTCTATCGAAAACATGAGTTTTCCACAAAAAAGTTGAATTCTTAATCAAAGAAATAAATTTTCAAGTAAAATGTGGAAACTTGCACCAAGAAAGATGAACTTTCAACAAAAATACGTGAATTTTAAACTAAAAAAAAACATTTTTATCTTGAAATGGAAGTTATATTTACAGTTGAATAAATAAATTTTTAACAATAAAAAAAAACGAATTTTTAACAAAATAGTTGGATTTTCAACCAAATAAATTAATTGTTAACGAAAAAGATTAATTTTTCACCCAGAAGATAAATTTTAAACCAAACTCGAAGTAGTTGAGTTTTAAGTTAGAAAAATTAATTTTCGAAAAAAAGAAATTTCAACCAAAATAGTTAGTTTTTAACTAAAGAAAATAATTTTGAACAATAATGGTGAACCTTCAATAAAAAGTGGATTTTGAACCAAATAGTTACATTTTCGAAAAAAATTTAACAAATTAGTTCCACATTCAAGTAAATAGTGGAAATTTTTAACAAAAATCCTCGATTATAAAATGTAAGTTTTGATGCAAGCAATTATATTTTTAGCCAGAAAGACGAAATTTAATTGAAGAACGATTTTTTAGTCAATAAAGAAATTTTCATGAAAAAAATGATTTTTCTACAAAATAGTGGAATTTTCATTTAAAAAGTTAATATTCGACCAAATCGTTCAATTTTTAACCCGAAATGATCAATTTTGAGCAAAAAGCTGAATTTACACCCGAAAAGATATACTTTTTGCATTTTAACAAATTTGTTGAATTTTATGACAAAAAATTATGAAATTTTATGTTCATAACCTAAGGTTATAAATTATTTAAATAACCTTTTTGAGTTCACAATTTTGATTTATATATTTAAGAACACACTGTACAATATGTTAGTTATTTTATATACTTTTCAGAGCTTTTTTTTTTAATTCGGTGTCTTGCTTTCTTTTTAATTATCAATTAAAATCCGCGCAGGGATGTTTTTATAATTAAATTAAACAGTCACAATGAGACCGTGACCTCAGAAATTGGGAGCAAAATTTTGTGTATCTTTAATAATTAAAATATCGTCAGTCATTATAAAAGAGAAGAAAAACTTAATGTAAATTAATTATTTCTTACCGTCGATTCTTATCAATTTTTCAAAAAAGGTTAAATTTTATCAATCTTGTTGTATTACGAATTTTTAAGTTATAATATTGATTAAGCAAGCGTTAGAATGATTCAATTTACGCAGAAGTTCGGCATAAAACGTGATGTTTAGGGCATAGGATAGAGTTGTAGAGAATATTTTCCCAAAAATAGTAAGCCATAATTTATTGCAATTCAAGAATTATTCAAAAATCGGTAAGAAGCGATAGTAAGAACACATTAAATTGGAAAAAACATGGTTAAAATAAATGTTTTTTCTAACTTGAAATTTTTTCATTTAATATGTTTTTTTTTTTAAGTGGCATTATCAGTAATATTTTGTTTATTCTTAAAATAAGAGAGTAACTCTTTTTTAGATCTGTTTTTGGCACTACAGCTACCATAAGTTCTGAATGCAATAATATTTATAATTTATTTTTTCTAATCTAAATTGTATTTTTGTTTTAAGCATAATTATACTGTGCCAAACAAGGCTTGATTTTGTGATCTATAGGGATTTAATAAGTTAAAAAAATACAATAGATTACACAAAATTACTCGGGATTACATAGCAGAGTGTACACCAGAATACAGCAGTGATTAACCTTTCGTAAAAATTAAAACTGTATATTAAAAAAAAAAATTTGGCTTTAAAAACTGAGATTGTTATAAAAAATATTTTAATTCTTAACAAAAAATTTTAAACAACTACAAAATTAAAATGGTTTAAAAACTCCCGATGTTATGGATTTCTTAAAATAAAATTGTGTTCTTCAAAATTAAATTAATTAAAAAATAACTTAAAAATTTTTAGAGAAATAAAATCATATTTTTAAAAACTCTTTTAATTATACATTTAAAAAAAATCCTAAAACTCCCAAATTTTGACGATACCATTAAAGAAAAGAATTTAATAGAAAAAGGTATTGCAAATATTTAAATAAATTACCAAGCAACAATATTCTGAATTTTAAACAAATTTGATCACTTTTGCTTGGCAGTTTAATAGTTTTTGCATATTTAATTATATTTAATATTTTGCCCATTAAATTCACTTCTGTAATGTTATCGTCAAAATTGAGGAATTTTCAGCTTTATTATTCACAAATTTGTTCAGTTTTTTAAAAATTATTTAATTATTTTTTATTTTTGTTACTAAGAGACTTTTTGAAAATATTTTCTTATTTATATAATTGAGAAAAACACAAAGACCGTAAGTTTTTACAATTTTTGAAAATTTTTAGTTATTTACTTTTTAACATATTCAGTTTTTTAGGTATTTCATAAACTATTAAGTTATTTTTTAATTTTGTAATTAATTTAATTTTTAAATTTCAGTTTCATTGATATAGGCGAGGTAGAGCAGCCTCCATACATCGACAGCGCTGACGGGATTTTAAAGATTGAATATAACAACGGGGATATCTGTACTGCTGTTCTTGGATCTGTTCCACATATAAAAACTGTTATATTCTTCATTTGTGATCCTACGGGGGTGGTAAAGATGCAATCTCTTGCTGTTGTTTCTTATAAACTGAAAATTATACTGCAACCATTTATATTGTTTAATAATAAAAATTAAGAGCCACACATCTCTTTGCAGAATACCTCTCCAAGTTACATGTATGGAGGTGAAATCTGCGCCTATCACTTGGAATGGAAGACGTCACTCGCATGCAAAGAACCTTTGAAAGATAAGACTTTGATATCTCTAACTCAGACACCAGTTCCTATGCCTACCACTCCGATGACAAAATCAACACCAGTAATCAAATCTACAACAAATTCTCAGGTGTCCAGAAATTTACTTACGAATTGTTATCAATATTACACATTTGAAATTGGTTTGCAAGTTAAAATTAGAGACTTTTGAAAATAATGTTTTGCAGCCACCCTGATATAATATTCTTATTAATAATTTATTTGCCTTATATTTCTATTTCAATTTTCAATTGATTCCTCCTGACGATTATATTATTAGAAACAAATTTGATTTGGCTGTAAATTCAACAAGTTTCTTAAAAAGTCATCTTTTTTGGGTGAAAATTCAAGTGCTTTGTTGAAAATTAGTCATTTGAGGTTGACAATTAAACTATTTTAGTAAAAAATTCTTATTTTTGTGTTGAAAATTCAACTAAAATCTTTCTTGGTTGAAAACTCAATATTTTTAAAAATAAATTCGTCTGGTTTAAAAATGCATCTCTTTTAGTAGAAATTTCATCTATTTTGGTTGAAAATGCAATGGCTTAGTTGAGCCACTTTGTTAAAAACAATTGTTGATTTAAGATTCATCATTTCACCTGGAAATTCATCTTTGATTAAAAATTCTTTTTTTGTCGTTGGAAATTCATTTTTTACTCAAAATTTAACTATTCCAGTTTAGGATTCATCATTTCAGTTGAAAATTGATTTCTTTGGTTGAAAAGTTATCCATTTTGATGGAAGCTCTTTTTTTAAAAATTTTACTTGTTTGGTTAAAGGTTCATTTCTTTAGTTGAAAATTATTTTTTTTATTTAAAATTTTTTTAATTTATCTGCTTCTTTTTTTTAATTAATTTTTTTTCAATGAAAATATAACTTTTCCATGTTTGTTAGAAAATTATATCTTTTTACATAAAAAACATCTTTTTGGTAGAAAGCTAATCTTCTTGGATGAACTTGTCTCTTTTTTAGTTAAAAATGCTACTTTTTGGTTTCAAATTCAAATTTTAGGTTTTACATAAAATTCGTCTTATCTTGAAAGCTCAACAATTTGGATGAATTTTTTTCTGTCTTTACTTAAAAATCTTTATTTGTTGAAAATTCGTCTTTTTGGTTTAGAAAATTCAACTTCTGTGTGTAAAGTTGAAATACTTTGTTAAAAGTTTACCATATTAGTTAAAAATTATATGTTTGATAGAAAACTCAACTGTTTCATAGAAATTTAATCTTTTTGACTGAAAATTTGAATTTCTTGGTGAAAGTTGTATTATTTTGTAAATTTTTTGTGTGCAATTCATAATTTTAGATGGAAATTCAGCTCTTTGGTTGAAAATTTGACTGTTTTATCAAAAGTTCATTTTTTTTGTTAATGTTAAAAATTAATTTTTGACCTGAAAACTGAATTTTTCTATATTCTATATTATTATATATTAAACTATATTAAAATTCTATATTAAAATTATTCTTGTCTGAAAATTCGTTTTTTTTATTTAATAATTCATCTCTTTGGTAGAAATTTCACATCTTTTGGTTGAAATATTAACTATTGCATTTCATGTTGAGAATTTTCTTTCAAAGTTTAAAGCTCAACTATTTGGTTAAAAATGAAGTTCTTTTGTATCAAACTAAATTATTTTATTGAAAATTCACATCTTTAATTTAAAATTTGATAATATTGAAAATTCGTTTTTTTTTTTTTCGAATGAAATATAACTTATTACATTTGTTGAAAATTTAATCATTTTATTGAAAACTTAAATATTTGGTTGAAAATTCATCTGTTTGGATTAAAAATTCAACTATTTGTTTGAAAAATTAATTATTTTATTTACAATTAAGGTATTTTGTTAAAAATTTATCTTTTATATCGAAAATTTACCTTTTTTAATGATCATTTGTCTATTTCGACAGGAATATCTTCCGTCTGGATTAGAAATTCATGTTTTTTTTTGCTGAAAATTTAACTATTTTTCTACAGTAATCTTTTTTGGTAGAAAATTCTACTTTTTTTTATTGAAAATTCGTCCTTGTGGGTCAATAATTCATCTCTTATAGTAAACAAATAATTCTTTTGGTTGAAATAAATAAGTAAATAAAACTTTTAAAATTTTTAGTTTGTAATTGTTTTATTTTGTTTATAAAAGATTCTACCTATGTTAGAAATGTGACAAGATTAAATTCTTGTCTTTAGATATTAATGAATAGGAAAAAAACAAAAATTAGCCAAGCAAAAAATAGGGAAAAGTCAAGGAATTTTGAAAATGCAGTTCTGTGGTTTGTTTTTAAAAATAGAAAAAACTCTATGACTGTTTTCCATCATCTTCTCTACAGATTAAGTGCGCTACAGAAAATGACGAAATTAATTTGGCTGGGCTAATTCGCTCTAACAACGATTATATCGTGAAAACTGGTGACACAGAATTTCGTATAAACGTCTGCAATCCTCTAGTCTACACAGAAAATTTAACTGCTTGTCGTGGTGGTTCAGCTTGTAAGATTCCCAATCGAGGAGATACACAGGGAATTGTTAGTGTTGCAATATTTTCGATTAACGTTCAATATTCTTTACTAAATCAAACCTGATGCAAATATTTATTTCGTTTTATTACAGAGTTTAGGAAAACTGGAAGGAAGACCGGTTATCGATAAAAACCGAAACGTGGTTTTGCAATATAAGGGTGGTTCTCCTTGTGTAGAAAATCAAGGCGAGTCAATATCATCCAATGTGACTTTTGTCTGTAATTATTATGGCGTTGATACGGTAAGATATTCATATTATTTAAAAAATCGGATAATTTATGGAAAGAAAGTAAGTTCATATCTAAATTCGACTTTCTTAGGGTCGTCCGGAGTTTTTGAAATACACAGACTGTACCTATTTATTCAGATGGGAAACTAGATTCGTTTGTGGTGCAGTTGTAGGCAATTATTACAACAATTGCACGATTAGCAATCCACTCTCTCAAACCATTGATCTTTCCTCGCTAAAAAAAGAAACTTTCTACGTAAGTTCACCAGAATTTAAAACTTTCTTTAATTACTCTAGTTTTATTTAACTTGGAATATTGTTATTATATGTAGAAGAAAAACAACCAAGGCAAAAGTTACAGTATAAGCATGTGCGGAGGAAAAAATATCTGTAATAATTCGACGATTTGTCTCGATGAGAAGGGTTATGGATCCTCGGTGAACGTCGTGTATCAATATCCTAAATATTCTGTGAAACTGAATTACACAAAGGGGAACAAGTGTTCAAACGGTTAGTAATTTCAATTTAAAAATAGGATTATTTAAAATTTAGTAAATTATAAATTTTTATAATAATAGAGATCACAATGTTTCCACTATTCCCTTGTTTTTCACCCTTTTTCTCCATTTTTGAAAAACTTCCCCTTTTTTTCTCTAAATATGCGAATATTTAAAATAAAATATTTCAATTAAGCGGGAAACTCTGAAATTAGTAAATATACATAAGAATTTCAATAAAATTTGCCTGTTTTATATTAGAAAATTATTCTATTCAAAATTAGAACATGCCAACGCGCGTAGTGAAAGTTGCATATTTTTTTCAACTCGCATGGTTATTTATTATAATTATTATAACTATAAATTAAATTTGTTGTAATTTTTATCAAATTAAAACACTTGAATATATTATTTAAAAATATAAATTAATACAAAATTTAAAAAAAAATACAATGATATATCGTAACACAAATATAACTGTATAAGTTCAAAGTATTAATTATAGTGAAGACGATATGATATCCAATTAAAAAACTAATTGAATGGCAGAAATTATTCAAACATCATTTAGAATTATTTAAAAATATAATTTTTTCAACAGAAGACATCTGTTTTGGTTGTAAATTTAACTATTTTATTAAAAAATCACTTTTATAAATTCAAAATTCAACTTTTTTATTGAAAATTCGTTCATTTGTATTAAAAAATTTTCTTTGGTAAAGAAGCTAATCATTTTCAAGCGAAAGTTAATTATTTTAATTAAATAACTAGTCACAATAAACAAATTAATTTTTTATTGAAATTGGTGGAAAATTAACATATTTGGTTGAAAATTGATGTACCTGGTAAAAAAATGCCTTTTTTGGTTTCAAAATTCAAATGTTTCGTAAAAAATTCGTCTTTTTGGCTTACAAATTTAAAAGTTTGTTAGAAAATGCAACTACTTGGTTAAAAAGAATCTGTTTTGCGGAAAATGCCTCTGTCAAGTTGGAAAATTCAACAATTTAATTGAATTTTTTTTCTTTCTTGGCTGAAAAATCTTGGTTGAAATCTCTTTTATTGAAAATTCGTCTTCTTGGTTTGAGAATTCATCTTTATAGGTTGGAAATTCAACTATTGTTTTAAAAATTCATTTCTGGTTTAAAAGTTTAACTATTTGGTTGTAAGTGCAACTGATTGGTTGAATATTAATTTTTATTGTTGCAAATTGAACTATATGATTGAAAATTCATTTTTCTTGGTTGAAAATTAACTTTTTTGTCTATCTTACCAATGTAGAGCGTTTAATATTGAATTTAATATGATATTTACATTAATTTTTTTAAAGAACTCATCTCCCTATTTCCTGTGTTTTGAAAGAATTTTAAGCTGTGAAGTCTGCATTAATTGAAATTATTTATAGGTACCTTGAACTCAGAAATCCAGCTCATTTGCAATTCTACGGCTGGAGTGGGAACGCCTGAACTAACTCGGGTAAGTGTTTTCATCATATTTGTGTAGTGGATAAAAAAATTTCAAGTACAAAATGAAAATATTTTCTGGAAAGTAATAATTTTCTGAAAGTAAAACTTAATTACATTACACAAGGAAAGCTCAATTTCAGTTTATACATCACAACAATTTATTACTCACGAAACTAGATTTAACAAGTTCTAGCTTATAATAGTTTATATACAAATATTCAGTCTTCTTTTGGCGTTAAACATCAGTGCACTAGCACCACAATGTACTTGAGTATTTAAATAAGCCTAAATTCTTACAAATAAATAAAAAATTAGTATTTGCATCATTGGCATGTAGCCTTAACATATCTCGACTTAAAAATTCTAAAACTCAGATTTAAACTAATTTAAAAGTTCGTAAAATAATTACAAGAAATCATTTGCACCGTCCATTTGAGGTCCTCAATTAATGCTTATTACTAAAAAATGCTTGTCTTATTGCAGTCACTTATTCTATTAACTATTGCAACTAATGCAGTGTAAACAGTTTTTTTTCGAAATATTCCAAGCATTTTGTTAAACCTTACTTGGCGAATCTTGAATAAAGATCCGTACACTCGGTAATCTTTATATATCTCTTTAAAAAATAATTAACAAGCGCTGTTGAGGATCTTTGTCTCGTCGTCACTCATATCAATAAAAATGTTTCCATTTTGCAAAATCTGCTTTTCGGCGTCAATCGGCCGAGGATTTTCCGTCAGTAGCGACATGTCATTTAAAGGACATTCTTTCAACTCGCTCTTATTAAAGTTGAGTTGTGCAGAAAGATCTTGCTTAGCGAAGATCCTGGATTCTGGGGTTACGTCAGGCAAATTAGGTTTGTGAGGTAGAAAGTAGCAAAGTTTTTCCCAAAACCAGGGGTCGCCCCACTTAGCGTAGGTGTTCATACTCAAATAAGCTTGCAGCTCTGGTTCGAGTTTATCTGTTGGCCCTATGTCTCCGTACAAAATCACAACGACCCGTCCCCGTCCCTCATTAAGAGCTTGGCTATGCGCTGTCCGGAATTCAAGTCGACCCCACTCACTCTGCACAAAGTTGGGAGAA
Organism: Belonocnema kinseyi; assembly: GCF_010883055.1. Taxonomy (NCBI): domain Eukaryota; kingdom Metazoa; phylum Arthropoda; class Insecta; order Hymenoptera; family Cynipidae; genus Belonocnema; species Belonocnema kinseyi. The sequence goes on along the minus strand of NC_046664.1, from coordinate 86,054,246 downwards.
ACAACGACAATTGTTCTTTTTGAATCTCTCACGGATTTTGCAATCTGATTTGGAATCCATTCACCAGCTAGCCAGTCACGAAAGTGGACGCAGAGTTTGAAAGGCCTGGGACCTTCCTCGAGTTTTGGTATCAACTCGTTTACAATAAAGTGTTCGTCTTTGTGAGAGTAACTGATGAACGCGTCGTAAGGTTTATCCTTATCGAGCTCTTCTTCGGTGACGAACCAAAGGCATATCCGGTGGGCGTAAAGCCAGACTTTGATTTCCCTCTGGTAACGGTAATATAAAGCTACCAGGGTACCAATCGCCAATCCGAGGATAGCTGTCGTCAAGCTTATTCCAATAATCATTTCCGTCTCGGATGGACATAACTCGTTTACTGTCATCGTTTTCAGTGCCTTTTTTGAGTCTTGACAAGTGATTTTGCCCGCGTCGAGGACTTGGAATTTGTCCTTCGCCTCATCGCTTTGAAGGTATTGCTGGAAATTGCGCGCCTCGCAGTCGCATTTCCAAGGATTTCCACCGAGTTTTATGTTCTGAAGGGTGGTGTTCTTAAGATGATCGAGTGCAGCTGATGATATGGCGGTAATCGTGTTGTTGTCAAGTTCTAATGACTGTAAAGAATAAAATGCTTCTTAGGAAAAGTGGTTAAAATTTGGAAAATGTATCGACATTTTTTTTAGTCTTAGTTTTAAAAGAGAATAAATGTATAGAAATAAAAGTATTAGGGCGATTGCCAAAAAGTTGACAACTTTAGGTCCTAGTCATTTTCCACTTTTCCTTTGAACAATAAATTTTTCTAAAATAATCTCAGTAAAGTACTTACGAACTATTCAAGATCAAGTAAAACATCTAAACACTGATATTACACTCCTTCCCCTATTCCCCTCTTTACCCTCTTTCAAAAGAATTCTTTTTCCCTCATTTTCAAGAAATTTGCACGTTTTCTTATTCTGTTCGTTGAACTGGGAACCGAATTAATCAAACCCCATCAGACAAACCATCTATTTTTCGTTTAAAGTTAATTATTTTTAATTCATAAGCCTACTATAATATTTTTAGTTTAGAATTCATCTCCTTTGGCTAAAAATTCTACTATTTGGTCGAAGATTTAATCATTTTGTTGAAAATTGGGTTTTTTGTTATTGAAAATAAATTCTTTTAACTGAAAATTTAACTATTCTATTAGGTATTTTCACTTCAACCATCAGCTAACTTCACCTAATTAAAAGCTGAGGGGAAAACAATCGATCAAATGCATGGAACAAAACTTTATTTCTGTAATATCTTTGTAATTAATAATCATTATTGTCATTTTATTATTTCATAAAATAGTAATTAAAATATAAAAACTATTTTTCGAATACACTCATATAGAAAAGGATAGCTTTTACGAAGATATTAGCAAAATAGGGCAACAATTAATTAATCCCTTGTTTTCCCCTCAGCAATCTACGACGTGAAGTTCACTGTTGACTGAAGTGAAAATACCTAATTCTTGGCTAAAAATTAATCGTATTTACTTGAAAATTCGCATATTAAATTTTTCATCGAGAATTCATTTTTCTTAAATTCAACTACATGGTTAAAAGTTGAACTACTTTGTTAAATATTCATTTTATTGGTTGAGGATTCAACTAATTTATTGAAAAATTTTTTTTTTTTTCAATTCAGAATTTAACTTTTCCATTATTTCTTTTAAATTGATTGTTTTTAGTTTAAAATTCAACACTGCTTGAAAATGTATTTTGTTTTAAATTGATTTACAATTAATCTTCTTGATTTCAAATGTAACTGCTTCGTTGACAGTTGAACTACTTTTTATCAAAAATTAATTTTATTATTTGAAGGTCCATCTATATGGTTGGAAATTCAACTATTTGGTTGCAAATTCGTTTTTGTGTGTGTTCAAAATCAGTTTTCCAATTGCAAATTTAACTATTACATTTTTTGTTGAAAATTGATCTTTTGATTTTTAAAAATCGAACAGTTTGTTAGAAAATTAACTTTTTGGTTCAAAATTAATATTTTACGGTTGAAAATCCAAATGTTTTGTAGAAAGTTAGTCTTTGTGGCATAAAAATTCAACTCTTCTCTTGAATTCCTGGGTTGAAAATTTTATTGTTTTTGTAGAAAATGGAATTATTTGGTTGAAAAAAAGTTTTTGGTAGAAAATTCACATTGTCGATAGGAAAACTCAACTTTTTCGAAGGAATTCGCGTTTTCGGAGTGAAAATTCGTCTCTTTTGACAGAAATCTTATCTTTTTTGTTTAAAACAGCAACTGTTCGTATGAAAATTAATCTGTTTTGGTTAAGGATTCAACTATTTTCTTGACAATTGGTATTTTTTGGTTTAATTCAACTGTTTATTATTTCAAATTAAAAATGTTTGCTTTGTTGAATTATCAACTATGTACTCATTTTTTCGTTGTGAATTGATATTTTTTATTGAAAATTCAACGACTAGGTTGAAAGTTGAACCTCTTTGTTAAAACTTGAACTTATGTATTGCATATTCGTCTTTTTCGGATTAAGAATTCATCCTTTCGGATTAAAGATTCAACAGTCTTCTAAAAAGCTTATCTTTTTGGCATAAAAAATTCAACTCTTTTGTTGAAAATCCAACTGTTTTTTGTTGAACTTAAATCATTTTTGTATGAAAATCTAACTATTGGATTACAAATTCCACTATTTTGTTACAAATTTAATTACTTTGTTGAAAATTCTTTTTTATTTATGCTGGAAATTCATATTTTTTGGATTTAACATTGATCTTTTTTGGGTTTAAAATGAAACTTTTTTATTAGAAAAGTTCTTATTTGAAAATTCAACTCTTCTAAAAAATTCGTTTTTTGGGTCCGAGGATTCGTCTACTTGGTTAAAAATGCAACTGTTTGTGGTTAAAGTTTCTTCTTTTTTGGTTTAAAATTGAACGATCAAACGAACTTACCTAAGTGAAGTTCGATCGCAATTATACGATCGCCTCGTTCGAGATGATTACGTACGTAGTAGTACCTCTTCGCTTCACGATGCGCCACAACTTTCAGAGTTATAACAGAGAGAAAAAACCTCTAATTTCCTCTCTTTCGTGTTTCGTGCTCCTAGCCTCATAACGTTTAGAGTTGATAAGGAATTAAAAAATTTGTTGTTTAGGGTTGGGTTTCTTCAATATTGTAAGGGTGGGAGGTAATCGTCTCGAACTAGGCGATCGTATAATTGCGATCGAACTTCACTTAGGTAAGTTCGTTTGATCGTTCAATTATACTTAGCCTCGTTCTTCGATGATTGCGTACATAGATGTTCAGAGTTAAAACAATTTTTTTTTATTGTCAGAAAAAACAGAAAAAATTAATCCTATTTCGGCGGTTCATTTCGCCCACCACTTTTTTGCCTAATAGCGCTCCCCAACACTTTTGATGCTACGTTCTCACCTGGTTTGGCTATCGGTTGTAGAGTCAGCTTAAGCCATCTGCTTATCGCTTGAGCAGTCATTGCAGTGTGGGGCTTTTTTGTTGTGATTAGCAGGTTGGTGGTCTTGTTCCTGATACGGCTTGTTACCTGTATGTATCTCCTTAGTGTGAGAGCCGTTCACCACTCCGGAGATTCTCCAAAGAAAGAGTGTGAGTAGCGGTTGACATATGCCTACTTTTGAGGTTTTAATGAGATCCGAAATTTTTATTTCGAAACCCTCGTTGGTCTTTACGATATTTGGTAGTTTAATGACACCCAGGGTCTGTGTTTGATGACACCAGTGTCTGTGTTCCAAATTTTCGTATACTTTGGTTTTGGTGGATTTAGGCGGTATATACCTTTGAAAAATCTTTTAAGGTTCGCGTTGCCCTCGAGCTCTCGTCCTTGAATTAATGCTATAGCCGATCTCATTGAATTCAGGGAGCCGTAGGCTGCGCCCTGTTTGTGTTTTTCGCTGAGGAAAGGCGTAGAAAAACCAGTGGTTCCAATTCTTTGTGAACGCATCAAGGAGGTCAGTTCTGGGATCCCTGTGCCAAGCGCAGTAGAAATCGCACTTGTTATTATTTCTCGAAGCAAATAGATCTATCTCTGGCTTTCCAAACTTGTTAATGATTTTTGTAAATGTTTGATTATTTAATTCCCATTTCGTGTCGATGTTCACTATCCTTGATTCTTTATCGGCCTCTTTATTTTCTTTTGATGGAATATACGAAGCATATAGCAAAATGCCCCGTTCAGCGCACCACTCCCAGATTTCTCGAGCACCCTCGTTGAGTCTCCTAACGTGTGTACCGCCCATCTTGTTCACATAAGAGATTGCTGTTGAGTTGTCCATCCTCAACAATACTTCGCAGTTTCTCACGTCGGAGGCAAAACTTTTTAGTGCAAAGAAAGCTGATAATAGTTCTAAATGATTTATATAATTTTGACATTCTTCCTTATTCCACAGGCCTCTTGCCGTGTGACCTTCGGAATACACGCCCCAGCCAGACAACGACGCGTCGGAGAAAATTTCTTTTTCAAAAACATTTGTCCTTATCTTCCTATTTGCTGATGGTAAGACGTTTATCCACTATTCAATATCCTCCATCAGGGTTGTCGAAATTGTTGTCATTAAGTATTAATGCTGCATTTTTTGCATATTCTAACCTTTTTATGTGTACCGGGCCGTATTCGACCCCTGACGAAACCGCGACTAATGATCCGATGAGGCGAGCGAATTCGCGAATAGGGCACCGAGATTTAGTTTTGAAAGTTTTTATGAGAGCGACTAGGTTGTTTTTCTTTACCGTGGTAGGTTTTAACGAGTAGGTTTTTGAGTCTATTATAAAACCTTAATATTCGCAACGCGATCTTGGTGAGAGATGACTTTTATTATAGCCTATAAGGAAACCAAGACTTTCAAGAATTGACACGGTTTCCTGAACGTTAGACAAGCATTCACCGTAAGTGTCTCCCACACAAAATATATCATCAAGGTATATACAGGAAAGCCAACCTTCTGTTCGTAGTGTATGGATGACCGGTTTCATAACCTTGGTGAAAATGAAGGGACTCAAGCAAAAACCTTGTCTTCGTGGACTGGAACTAAAAGAAATGGGTCCTGCAGATCCAGATCGGCCATGAATGCTCCCGGAGTTACCAGCTTTGTGGCCGTCCTGATATCTTCTAATTTGAAAAATGTGGTGGGTCCACATATTTGTTGAACGCCTTTAAATTTATGATTAACCTCTTCGAGCCGTCTTTCTTAGACCAAAGAAAATAGGTGGATAGAAACTGGCCAGTGCATTGTCTGCACTCAACAATTGGTACTTTTTTGATGAGTTGTTGAATAGCCAGTTTATACTCATCAATCTCAATTTGTTCGCGCTGTGGCTCGAGTGGTTCCCGAAATTGTTCCACTATTGTATTAGTAATAATTTTATAACCAGCAACACAATTAAGTACGAATTTGTCATGCGTGATTTTGCGCCATTTTTCTTCGAAAGAACTCAGCCTTCCCGCTACAATGCTTACCTCTAGTATCGGCGACTGTTGTGAGGGTGTCGACGACCTCTGGTCCTCGAGGAACTGTGGTCCGCATTCAATGAACTCCTCGTTGATTTTTTCGAGTTCTTCTGACTTTTCAAGTCTTCTGGATGATCTTGCCCTCTTTAAGCATATCGCTAAGGTTCTCACCATAGAGCAGAAGGTCTGTTTTGGCCTTATCCAGGATGTGCCTCACGTTTGATGATATAGTCGGATTGATGAACGCTTTACGTGTCTGGGACTGTTTTTGATGAAGATCTACCAAGAGTTTTCCTGCGTCCCAAAGCGTACCCAGTAACTTGAGCTTGGCCGACAGCAACCATCGCCAAGCCGATTTTATTTTGCGTTTCAGCGAAACCCTTGTCCCGCTTTTTCTCGTTTTCTTGGAGGTAGCTCTCCACTTCTGGTTTCAATAACGGAGTTTCCAAAGAGAGCGGACCGTTTAGCGCGTACTTCAGTGATAGGTTCTCCCTTTCTTCTGTTTGGAGTCCCGCAGCTAACAAGGGACCACATCTGTCCACAATGTTTGCAGGAAAGACTGTTTCTTTCAGTGTTACATCAGCCGGGTTCACTCCAATTATTTCCAAAGCCTATTTGGTCAACAGCTCCTTTGGAGGGCCATCTTCAGGGTTCGTGTCTGGATTTTTCTCCCCTGATAAGAACAGTTCTGTGTAATATGGTTGTGAAAAATAAATATTCCGACTACTGAAAGTCGGGAAAAATTACATCGATCGGGCGTAAAAACATCGACTATATAAGTCGGCATTTGGGCATCGTCTATAAAGTCGGGAATAATAAATCGATTGCGTCTACTGTAAAAATCGGAGTTGATACACCGACTGGGAAAGTCGGAATTGATACATCGACTGTAAAAGTCGGAATTAATACATCGACTGTAAAAGCCGGAATTAATACATCGACTGTAAAAGTCGGAATTGATTCATCGACTGTAAAAGTCGGAATTGATACATCGACTGTAAAAATCGGAATTGATACATCGACTGTAAAAGTCGGAATTAATACATCGACTGTAAGAGTCGGAATTTATTCATCGACTGTAAAAGTCGGAATTAGTACATCGACTGTAAAAGTCGGAATTGATACATCGGCTGTACAACCCTGACCATATAGGTCCGAAATGATATTTGAACTATAGAATACGGAATTATGTAATATGAATAGTTTGACTGTTCTACAGTCGGTAAAAGAAAAAACCTGTCAACTGGTGTGGGTAGCAAACTATCGGTCGATAAAGAAGATAATCTCCTAGCGGCTGTCGATAACCCGGTACACATCGCGGCTAATCGTAGTCGCACCCTACTTGTTATGCAAATATTTCCAAACGCTCAAATTTATTTTAAATTTACCTGATTTCGATCCCCGTGGTGTATGAGATCTGCTTGAAGATCTTCTACTGGTCGAGGATCTGCTGCGGGGACGAAGAGATCCAGCGGGGGATCTCGATGATCTCGATGTATGGCTACTGTTTCTGCTTGAAGAGCCCGATGTTGAGGTCCAAGCCACTCTTCCTCGACGATGTGAGCGGGATCTCGTTCTGCAACGTCTCCTGGAAACGCTCCTAGATCGACTTCTGTTCTTAGAGCAGTCTCTCTTTCCACACGAACATGGCCGCCGTGGATATCGAGAGCGTCGATACCCATGTTTCTTTTTAGGCCTTTTCCTCACAAATTGCTGCAACTCCTGAATTTGCTTCTGTAGCTCAGCAATCTGCTGTTCTGATTTTCCCATTTTCTTTTCACGAAACTCAATGAATGTTTAAAATAATGCGAAAAAACTATACTTTCACTCTGTGCCGTGTGGCTACCGCGCACAACGAATCGTTTATGAGGCTAGGAACACGAAACACAAAAGAGAGAAAACTAGAGGTTTTTTCTCTCTGTTATAACTCTGAAAGTTGTGGCGCATCGCGAAGCGAAGATGTACTACTACGTACGTAATCATCGAAGAACGAGGCTAAGTATAATTAATTTGAACGTTTGTTAAGAATTCAGATGTTTGTTTGAAAAATCATCTTTCTTTGTTGAAAATTCATCTTTCCTTGTTTAAAAGTCAACTGTTTTCTAAAAAAATTCTAGTTTTTAGTTGAAAAACTAAACTCTTTCATTAAAAATGTAATTCCTTTGTAGAATATTAATGATATTGAATTCACTATATTACCTATACATTAATTTCCCTCTTCTAAGAGCAGTTTGGGGTTGTGAAGTCTGCGTTAAAATATTATGTCTGTATGTTTTATTTCCTAATTTGAGACGAGTTCGTTTAAAAATGATAAATACAAAATTACTCAAAATGTGGTGTCACGCAGCTGACCCAAACTAGAAATTTAAAATGAAATATTACTAAATAATATCAATATCATTGTTTAATTTTATGATGTTTTGTTTTTCTTTAAATGTTTTATGCTACTTTTTTGCGATCTTTTTGGGAATTTCAAGCTACTTAAGCGACTTTTTTTATAGCTTCTAGTAGCTCTGAGGACTGACATTAAGACACTCAATTTCACACCAGTTTGAAAGCTAGATATTAATATTGATCCTGAAAAAAAACTTACCAAAAGTTCCGATGAAAACCCATTCTCCGGTATGGTTGAAATATTGTTTGTAGACAGTATAAGGTGCCTCACTTTGTCATATCCAATCTGGTTCATATTTGGAATATTTCTGATGAAGTTGCCGGTGAGATTGACTTCAGTAGTATATTCATTATTTGCCAACCTGCACATTCTTTTTGGAGCTTCAGTGAGATTTCTATATGCACAGTCGAAAATAAGCTTATGGTCTGAAGGCTTTATCCACCTGCTGCATACTTCGGGACAGGTTCCCTCATAATATTTACTATCTGATTCAATGCATCTATAATCCTTAGATTTCAAATCGGCAATAAGAGTTCCTTTGAGTTCATTTGGACTCGAGCATTCCATAGGTCCTATGTCTATCTGCAAATTCCTCTTCAATTCTGCTCTTGATCCTTCCAAATATCGTATAAAATCATAAAGGAAACAGTCACACTGCAGAGGATTGTTCCACAAATGCATTTTTATTCTCCTTCGAGTTTCTTGTAGGAAAATTTCTTCAAAACGATCACTCATATCAATCCTACGTATTTTGTTGTCAGAGAGGTATATTTCAAAATCCTGAGTCTGTTTAAAATCCATATCAATATTCTGAAAATAGTAAAAATAAAAATTATTATAATTTATAAGGTGCGAAATTCAACAATTTCAGGTCGACTTTTGATAAGTAAGATCATTTCAAATGTATATTATTTAAAATTGAACAAATGTTATTTGAATCCTTCTAGATAAAAAAAAAAGTATTTGAAATAAAAAACTAAAATAAAATTTTTTAATTTTCATGGCTTCTACTTTGGTAGCGTGTAGTTTCAAATTAAAGGTAAAATCTTTCATAAGGCATAAGTGCCATTTTTACATTCTCATCCTAATGAGAATTATTATTTAAAAAAGCAATAAGAATAATGTTTCAATTTCTATGCATTTTATGAATTGTAATGATATAAATTTATTGAAATGATCCATGTTTCAGCGCAGCTAAGAATAAAATTTAACGCAAAATAAGACAATTTTTGCAACAGGGGTCATTTAAAAAATACGTGATATACGTGAATGGCCCCACAGCTACAAATATATTGGGCTTTCGCTTATTGTAATTTAAAATTAGAGTTTGAATCATCGTCTAAAGTTGAGGACCATACAACTTAAAGAGTAACCCTTTAAATGTGTTTCATTTAGAGATTGTCTAATTTTGTAAACTTTAACTTTATCCAATATTAAACTTTGAGTTTGCAACTGATCAATTTTAAATGCACCTCATAATTTTAAACTCTTTACATTTATAATTGCTCCGTATTACTTTTGTAAATTAAGATTATTTTTGGAATATCCTACCTCAAATTATAAATTGTTTTGTTTTGAAGATTTGAATTTGAAAATTTAAATAACAGGAACATTTCTTTTTCAACTAGAAAAAGAACCCGCGAATTGACCCAGAAAATATTTTTCCGAGCCTTGATTGGTCTTCCTGTTCTAGATTTTCACATTAGGTAAACAATTTTTTAATTAAAAACAACGATAACTTACATTTATTATGTCTATGTCGTTATGAGAAAGATTAAGGAGTTTGAAATATAGGGGAGGCTGCGTAGTCCAATCACTGAATATCCTATTGATTTTATTGTAAGACAAATCCAGTGTCTGTAGTTTCTCGCAGCCATAAAAAACGGATAGTACCATATACATATCATCTAGGACCAATATATCCGATATATTGTTGTGTGAGAGATTTATTACCTCCACGTTTGGCAACAACGTAAATGCATTTTTGTCAATAAATGATACTGAGTTATTCTGCAAATCCAACTTTTTCAAAGATAGTAGACCTTTGAATAACGAGCTGAAAAAAGTAAAAATGACATTTGTTAGATTATTTGAAATGTCATTTTTGGGAGAATTAATAAAAATATAGTATTGAAAAATTTTTTTAATATTTTCTGAAAAAATGGTATTTGATTCAACAAAATAAAAAATGATGATTTACATCGGGGTGTTTAGCGACGTTGAAAACATTTTCATGAGAACCTTGAATTTGACTTTTTTTAAATTCTTTGCTTATAAAATATTTATTTTATTGGGATCCAAAGATTCATTTGAATCTTTTAGTCCTTTGGTATCTCTTATAATGTTATATTATTTTCATATTTACAATGTGATACAGATTGTTAAAGTATACATTTTTTGTGATATTCAACTTACACTGTTTATTTTCTCAAAATCAAACATTCTATTATATTCAAAGAAAAAAATAGATCATCTCTAAACCGCTAAAGGATATATGTTTTCTTTTGGAATTGATAAATTTTTAAACATTTATCTCCATGTTTTCATTAAAATAAAAAAAAAGGATTTAAAGAAGCACACGACGTATTGACCACTCGACTTTAGCGTATGCACGAGATTTCTAGATTTAAAAATATTCCAAAGTTTTCAAACGATTTCAAAGGACTTCGCAAACATTTTGGAAATATATCAAATATTTAAAAGGATTTCACAAGGCAATAGAGAATTTAAAACATTTGCATTGAAAGACTTTAGAAATTTACCCAGAAATATTTTGTATTTGATTGCTGGTCAGGCTGAGTTTCAGTAGATTCTTATTCGTATTGAAAATATTATCAGGCAGATCTTCAATCTGATTGTAGTTAAGAAAAAGTGTTTGAAGTTTCTCCAAACCCTCAAAAATTTTCTTTGGTAGAGTCTTTAGAGAATTTCCAGTCACAGAAATCTCATTGACCTCTAATGAACCGTGAAAGAGATCCTCAGGAAGATTTTCCAATTTCGAGCCATCAAATTGGACAATCTTGAGATTTTTCAAGTTACTAAAAAGTCCATTTGGTAAGCTCGTAAGTTTTCGTTCATCGCGAAGTTTCACTTTATTCAGCTCTTGATTCTTTTGAAACAAAGTCCCAGGTAAGGATTCCAATTGACTGCCTGACAAATTCACCACTTGTAATTTCTCGAGTTTCTCAAAAATGTTTGCAGGTAATGTCTTAAAATTGTTGCCATGTAAATCAAGACTTTTCAACAAAAACAGACCATCAAATGTGATGTTGTTGAGTTCGCTTATTTCATTATTCCACAAATTTAGGAAGGTCAAGTTTTTAAGGCTCTTGAATAATTCAGGATCAAGTGACTGGATTTTATTGTTACCTAATTCAAGGGTTTGAAGTTCGGGGACGTAAGTAAAAAAGTTTTTAGGGATCACCTTTATGTTATTATTTCGTAGAAAAAGAGTTTTGACTTTTGGTAAGGGTTCCAGCAAATCTTCGGTGAGGTCCCCAAGAAGTTGGTTTTCAGTAATCTCTAATTTCTCGACATTAGAAAATCCTTGCAAATGGTTCCTCCTTAGCATTAGGCTTTTATGTTTAAGATTGTTCGTAAATTGCAATCTTTTAGTATTTTCCGCTCCAACTAGTCGTGCAATTTCAGCCAAGTTTGTATTTTCATCAAGAGTGCAGTTTCGAAGGGCAAATTCTTTCACTCCTTTCGTTTGACGTCGGATTTCGAAGTGAAAATCTGACCAGCTTGGATTATTTTTGCAGGTTATTTCGACAAATTGGCCAGTCAGATAAATAATTTGAAAACTGTTCCAGTTAACAGATTTGAAATCTGGACAATACATTTTTGTTTTTGGCCCATCAGAGACACAGCGGCATTCCTCATTGTATTCTGAATTTTGACAGTCATTACCAATCACATCCACTACAAAGACGAAAGCAAAAAAAATCCTTAATGGCAATTGCATTGTAGCAAGTCGGCATGGAATATTCTAAGGATAGAAACTCGGCAAACTGAAACAAACAAGGTTTTAAATAGTTTTTTATCGGCAAATTTTAGAAATGTTAAAATCTTTACATTTATTTGAATGAGGGGTGTCTTGTAAAAATGACTAATAAATCAAGTAATTTAAATTTATTATGAGGCAAGAATAAAATATAGGAACGCAATAGCGGTTGACAAAATTCTAATTGTCAGAAATCTTGATCTCATAGCATGAAAAATGAAAATCCATAGTTTGATGAGAATGAAATCTTGTTATTTTAATTTGGTTTGAGAATAATCGTATTTTATAGAAAGCATTCCATTTTAGATGCTTTTTTGGCTTTAAAAGAATCCTAGTTTTGGACCATTAAAAAGAATTTCTTTAAAAATTCCATATATGTTTGCAAACAGACTTGATCCACTTTATATTATCTTCATTCGGCAAATTCCACACAAACTATTAACATTATTTGTGTGCAAATACGAAATATCTTAAAATGTAATCGCCAATGATAAAAAATCTTTCAAGCAGTTCTGAATAAGATTTTAATCAGATGCTTATATCAAATTATCTTGCCTGATATTTTGGTTTACTATAACTAGACTTTTGACTTTTTTCCTTATTTCGCACTTTTGATCAAAATAGGGATTTTAAGAGAATATAAAGTTTGAAGCAATTCAAATTTTGAAAATTCGAATTTGATATCAAAAAGGTAATAGCTTTTTAAAGAAGTGACACAAATTATTTTCAGTTTTGAGATAGACTTTCTGAAATATAGTAAAAAATTTAAAAGTATTTTTAAACCAAGTGGAATTTTTGTTTAGAAATCATTAACACGATTTCAATTTTTTTAATTGGTTTTGAAGTAACCAATTTTCTAAATGACTACCTAACTTCCTTTTCGCTCAAGTTGCAATTGGCTTCTAAGTGCAGTTTAATTCGGATTTAAATAATGTCGAAAAATAACAATAAATAGGTATTCTTATGACAAAAAACTTTTATTCTATTGAAACCTGGCTAAATTTAGAATTAGTCAAAAGATAAATTTTTTTGCATTTAAATGACCTATTTAGGTATTTATTTAGACAAATTATTATTACAAATTAAAATAATGGTTAAATCAACTTTGTTTAATACCACTATTAACTTGCTGTCAGACAGTTCTTTATAAAAAGTTATTATTAAAAAAAAATGTTTAGAGTTGATATTCTTCGTGTTTAAAAATGACACTGAAAAAGAGTTTCAATCAAGTCTGGACGAAAGAAAAAATCTAACAATGAGAAAAATACAGACCCAACTTTGTAAGATTTTAAACCCCTTTTATTTCCAAGTATGACCTTTAACTCTATTCCTAAATTGAATAATTTATGTGACTTACCAATAATTCTTTTTCGTCTATTCTAAAAATCTAAGAATCTATTCAATGATTTTATATTTCACTTGATATTAAATGAAATTGTAATAATTTAAATCGTTCCGATTCTTTTTTTCTTTTTTTTAATTTTGTAAGCTTCATGTCAGAAAATAATCAATTAGAAACATTAGACATTTTTAAATTTGTATATTTTTAAGTACTGAAATTTTTGAAGTTTTTAAGATTCAAAATAGCAATTGTTTAATTTCAATGGTGATATTTTCAAAGAAAAGAAAATGTTAAGTTTGAGGATAACCTCATTTGTAAGTCTTCGAAGTCTAGTTCTAGTTTCTATAAATTGTACGTATAATTTTTTTAATTGTTGCGAATCGGGGAAGACCGGGAATTTTATCTTACATTTCAGTCAGTCATCCTGAAAAACTCTTCAATTTCAACAAGTTTTGAACTTTATTATGACATTCAATCTTTTAAGGTATTTGAAATTGAGAAATTTAAGTTGTGGTAAATCAAAGTTACAGTTTCTAAATTTTAGTTTCTGTATTTTAAAGTTTGTCATTATTCTTTATTATGAGGCACCGAGAATAGAATATTTTATTACGTAAATTAGATTTCTTTAATATTTCGATTCTTACCAATATATAATGCTTCAAACTTTTCTGTTATCTATTGGTTCAGAGTTCAATCATCGTTGAACCGCAATTTTTACTACAGTTTCTGGTACTAGAAAATAACAATCTGAATTTCTATTTAAACGATATCTGGAGTCATGAAAGTTCAATGCGAATTCCGTTTTGTTTGAATTTTATTTTTATATATTATTTATATATAATTTTAAGAAATATCGATGCTGAGGGAGAGACAAAAATCATTACTAGGCTTAAGTACTAAGTTAAAATTTAAATTAAAATTTGGTTTACATTAATATATTGAAAGATGAAAATTCGAAAAAATTCATTTAACACAACTTGCATTTTATTTTGTAAAATATTTGTACTATTCCAAATTTAATTTAAACCGAGGTTAAAAATTGGACAATTTTTATATCTAAATTGTGAAATTAAACTGTTCTTTATAATGAAATTCTTTAATCATTAAAGCTTTTATCGGTTTTTTCTCTACTGGCTTAAATTCTTTCTCACATATCAAAATTTAAATAATTTAATTTGAATATTAATTTTAAAACATGATTTAAATACTGTGATGAGACAATTTATAAAACTCTTTATTTCTGAGTTTTTAAATTAAAACCATTTAAAATTATAATTCTCAAATTGTGCCTTACGTTTTTAATTTTTAATCATGAAACTTTGAACATTCCAATTGGCAGTCGATTAATTCGGAATATTTTGAAATTATGTTTGTTCAACTATCAAGGCTTTAGATTTTAAATATACAGGACTGACAAAGCCTAATGTACTTTTAAAAAATGGACAAAGTGATCACAAAAAAAGAGGCCTGCAGTGTCAATAGAAAACTTTTTTAGTAAAAATATTGCATTTTCAACAAAATATATTAATTTGTCAGCAAAAAAATGAATTTTCAAATGTTAAAAACATTTATTTTCAACAAAACCCTTACATTTTCAAACAAGGATGAATTTTCAACTAAAATGATGAATATTCAAATAAAAAAATGAATTCTTGACGAAAAATGCAAGTTAATATTTCACCTCAAAAAGAAGAATATTCAAAAAAATAGTTGAAGCCTCAACCAAAATAGATTATTAATTATTATCAACCAACTGGTTGCATTTTTGCTAGAAAAGATATGAATTTTCAACTAAAAGGTTATTTTCAACAAATACAGCTGAATTTTCAACTAAATACTTAAATTTTCAGCCAAGAAGGGTGAGCTTTCCACCAAATAACAAAAAAATAGTTGCACTCTCAAGCAAAAGAAACGTAATTTCAACAAAAAAGTAGAATTTTTAACCAAATAGTTGAATTTTCTATCAAAGGATCAAAGTTTCGAACAAAAAAGATTAAAATGCAACCAAAAAAGTTGCATTTTCAAGCAAACAGTTGAATTATTAAGTCAAAAAATTAATTTTTTTTGGAAGGCAGTCGCAATTTCAACAAACAAGTTAATTTTTAACCAAAAAATATAACTTCTGCCTGAAAATATTAATTTTCTATCCAAAAAGACAAATTTTTAACAAAACATTTAAATTTTCGACCAAAAAATATGACTTTTCAACAAAATAGGTGAATTTTCAATAAAATAATTAAAGTTGCAACCAGAGAAAAAAATTCTTAAACAAAAATAGTTGGATTTTTTATTGGGTTCCATTAATTTAGTTAGAATTTAAGCACAAAAAACAAAAAAAAGGGGATGTTTCTTGACTGTGAGGGAAAAATGGAAATAGGGGAAGGACTATGAAGTCTGATATTGTATAAGATTTTCGCACCACATATTACTACCGATTTCATACATAGATTGATTAAATTTTTTTTTTTAGAGAAAATATTAAATGAAATGGATTAAAGCGATTAAAGTGGCCAAATGGCCATTTCCTTAAAAGAAGTGGCTATAGTGGCTATGACTGACTGAAAGTCAGTTATGTGACTTTAGCTGTCCTATAAACACGTTTAATTTTTTAAATATTCAGTTTAAAGTTGCACAATGTTTAACGAATTTGTATTTACAATATTTAATATATAAAATTAGAAATTTCTAATTCTAAACGTTCAAATTTGAAATTATCTTAACTATGTAAGTTGTAATTTAATTTATTCGATTTGGAAGGTTTTTTAAATAAAAATTTGAAATTAATAATTTAAACAAATTTTTTAATTAAATAATTTTTTACATTTACGAATTAAATAATTTGTTATTTAATGTCTTTTAAAATAATTTTTTTTAATTGAACATTGTAAACAAGTTTTAAATAAACTTAATCATTTTTGTGGCTCCAAAAATCTTACAATTTGCAAATTTTGAAACTGAAAGTCTCTTTAAATTTTAACTGCTTACAAGTTTTAAAATTCAAATTGAAATATTGGACATTTTTAAGAATTTCAAACCGAGCTTATTCAAAGTTGCAACACTTCATGTGTTTTAAAAGTGACAATATTAAAGTGATAAGATATGTTTATCAACTAGAAATGAGATTAAAACAGTTTCCTGGTCAGAATAATTTATAAAGTTTTGATATCTATCGTACGCTGTTCCGTATGGGATCAGAATTAAATATCGAAAGAGTTTCCATCTGGCCAGCGGGTGGAATTACCCTTAAATCTAACGAACAATCCTCGAAAATTGGTTTTTGGCGATTATTTCCAAAAGGGTGCATCCAACGACAAAAATAGTTCAGTACAAAAAATATTACATACAATTCTGAGCAAGAAGGGTCATATGTATTTGTGTTGTGCGGGTCACAGTTCCCGAGTAATTCACCCTATGAGTAGGGATGAGTTTGAGGTCAAAGTCCGCACATTCCTTCTCTTGAACCTATCTCAAAATGGGGTGATTTTTCGGTGATAATGTACGACTAAAATTGTAGAACAGGAAGTTCTCTATAAATATTGCTTATTAGTTTTTTGTTATTTAAACAACTGAACATTATATAAAAATTATTCCGAAAATATATCGTGACTCATTTCATGAAAAATTGATTAAAAACTGTGTGTGTGTGTGTGTGTGTATCATGTATTGAGTAATTAATAAATACGATTTTAAATACTTTTTAACTATACAATTAATTTATAAGAAATTATTCAGTGATATATAAATTTGTAGTAGCAGTAGTAGTAGTAATCATAGTAGTAGTAGTAGTAGTAGTAGTAGTAGTAGTAGTAGTAATGGTAGTATTCTCTTGCACATACCTCGAAAAGGGGTGATTTTTCGTTGAAAATATATGAGTTAAATTTTATAGCAGACAATTAACGATAAATATTTCTAATTAATTTATCGTTAGTTAAACAATTGAAGACAATATCAACATTTTTCCGAAAATGGATCAGTGACTCCTTTTCACACCACCTATGAGGTAGAGTTTGTGTAGCGTTTTTTTATGTGGTTTCCCCAGGAGGCCTAATCCACTTCTAACTTGCAAATTATTGTTAAAATGTAGTTGAGAAACTGTTATTCATTGTCATAATCATCAACTGTATCTGGAAGTTTATCTATGATTTCTTCATAAAGACAATCTGTACCTTAAAAATTTCGGCACATTACGGAACATTTTAATCCAGCTTTTACGGATCAAATCGAGCTCACCCCCTACTCAAAGGGTGGATTACTCGAGAACAGTGACCCGATAAAAAAAATGCATATAACCCTTCTTGTTCAGAATTTCATGTGCTATTTTTTTGTACTGAACGATTTTTGTCGTTAGATGCACCCATTTCGAAATAATGGCTAAAAAACAATTTTCGGGGGTTTTTCGTCAGATTTAAGGGTAGTTCCACCCACTGGCCAGAGGGAAAGTCTTTTGATAATCGATTCTGATGCCATACGGAACAGCGTACGATATATATCAACACTTTATAAATTTTGTCTGAAAATTACCTGTTTTCAAGCAAATTTGAATAGACTATATTCTTATGCAGCGTTCCCATATCTCGGGAGCAAGTTTTTAATTATGTAAAAAATTCGAAATTCAATTTTTTAATTAGTACGGAAAGTCGAATTTCAAAACCTGTGAAATTTTTACCTCAAAATTCTTGGACGATTTACTCTGACTTGGCTAATTTTCTAACATCAGACCTTTTTTACCCGCATTAAAAAATTCAATATCTCGGGAGCGAGTTTTTATTTTAAATTTAAAGTGACGATTTCATGTTTTATCGCAATCCGCAGTCAAGCCTGCTCCAGGATCACTTTCAAATTGTCAACTGACACTTTTGTTTCTTAAAAACTGGTATCATTTTGTAATCAAACCTTTTTGGGCAAAATGTGCAACACGTCATTTCGGAAGTGGACTTCTGTGTTATCTTGTTAGAATGTTTTTCCGCTCTCCTAAAAAATTCAAATGCATCCCATCATTTTAAATATCACTTGATATTACAAGAAATGCAAACATTGATTGTTACGTTTCAAATTAGATTTTGGTTTAATTTTTGAAAGTTTTGAGTTGAAAAAGTTCACTTTAGAAAATTTAATAATTTAAAATTAATTTCACAGCTTTTAGTTTTGAAAGTTTCAAAATAAACATTTTCATTTTTAGACTCTTAATTTTTGAATGCTTGGTTTGGCACGATTAAAAAAAGTTCAGTTTAAAAATTTACTTAAATTGAAATGAGTAAAAAAAAGATAGACATATAAGATATTGGAGTTTAAAAAAAGACTTCAGTTCCATTCAGTAAAAAAAAAAAATAGATAAGATATTGCAAACATCAAAATTGCTCAGTTTTTACACATTGAAATAAAGTTCATTGTCTCTTTAAATAATCATAAACGTAGGACACTTATGAAAATATTGATTTTGAAATCGTTTGAAATACAGACGAAGTACCTAGCTAAACATGTTGTGAACATGGATGTCATTGCTCTCACCTGGCTCACAAATACTAAACAACATAAAATGTGAAGGCAAATCTGTACAGAGTATACCGTTACACTCACACCTTTAACGAATTTTACATCCGAATATAGTTTTACACAATAGCATACTTTCATTTGGACAACCGAATTTTTCCCACATCCTATATTGAAATCTTAGATACTTAATATATTTCACATCAAGGATTTTTTCCCCCTACAATTACTAATTTAATTAAATTTTTCAAAAACTAAATTTTAATGTAATCCAAAAATAATAATTTAAGATAAGTATCTAGCTTTTATACGTAAACGAAGTGCAATAAATATTGAGTGAGCAATACTTGAAATCTATATAACCTTAAGTTTAGAATCGTCGCTGTGTTATTTTTATAACTGCAATTTTTTGCAAAAAATGTAAAGCTAAAAGCATACCATCTCACTGCCGTGACTTGTAACAAATCTGAATCACCAAACACACCTAACAGGTTTTTTTTAAAATGATTATTCTTATTATAATATTAGAACAAATTAATCGAAAGAGATCGAGATAAAGAAAATATAATAATTCAATTTTTTGTAGCCAGTTTAGACTCTACATTATCAGAATGAGATTGCCTTTTGATTTCAGAGTAAAAAATCCCAACTATGGTGAATAGTATTTCTGCGAATTGAATATTGATATAGAGGTTTTGTTAATTAAATCAAGCTTTATGTTTCTTACTGCAACTTTCAATCTCTAGCCTTTCGCAGTCCTGTTTGTAAATTATAGACGATTTTGCAATTTGAGCTGATAACTGGATAAATACTTCTTTGAATCTCCATGGATGACGATGTGCAGCGATTAGATTTTTTATAATTATCTACTTCTTAATGAAACAATTGTAAGAATAACGTAAATTTTTATTTGGCTTATTATTTTTTTTTGAAAAAAAAATCATTTTGGGAATCTAAATACCTAGATACACTTTTAGAGTCTTGAGCCATAGATATTTTCTAAACAAATTGACTCCAATAACATCTGTCTTAATTCTAAAATGATATTAGAAATTCGAATAATTGTTTGTATTAATTAATTGCATGTACTTAAATTGAATTGTGAAAACGTTAAATGGAATTTTTTGGAAACACTTTTAATCGTTTCTTGCGGAGTTCAGTATTGGGAGCCTTGTCATTTTTCATCATCGAAATTAGAAAAAAAATCCAAAGAAAGCATTTTGGTTATTACGAATAATATTTTTGACATTTTTTTAATTTTGCAATCTAAATTTTATTTATTTAATTTTAAGAAAAATAATCTGAAGTTTGAAATAAGTTTATTCGGAAAGTAGCATTGTCTGATTAAATAATAATAAAAATTTATGTCCAGTCTTAACGTTTCTAAATTATACAATATTCAATTTTCAAATTAGTTCTTTTACATTTTAATTCTCAATACCAAAAAGTTAACTACTAAATGTTCCAAATTCGAAATTATTTAATTTTCAAAACTAAAAGACGTGAAACTGTTACGTTCTTAGAGTTTTTAATTTTCAATTGTTCAGGTTTGAAAGTTCACATTTTTAATTCTACAATTATTATGAATGGTTTATTTCCAGATTTACGTTTATTTCAATAACCACGAAATTAAAATTATGTAATACTGAATTTCTTCAAATTTTAATTGCAATGTTGAATTTTAGGTGTCATTTCGATGACATGCAAAATTGAAAGTGTTTGATTGTAAAAATATAGCCCTTTTGTTTTAAAATTGTTCAATCTGAAAAATGTTAGTTCACAATAATCAGAAAGTTTTGAAATAATAAAAAAAACATGAATTTTAAAATTGTTCGGCTCTAAATTGGAACTAAACCAAAGTTTAAAGCATTTAAAATTGGTAGCAGTACAAAAAAGAACAAAATTGAATACGCTGTTTCGAAAAAGATTTTAATTAAAAATGTTTAAAGAGATACGTTTTTTTTGCTGTAGCTATGCATTTTTTCGAACCTAAATTTTAAGTATTTAAAGTTAACAGGTAGCAATTCAAATTTAAAAAGTAAATTGAATTCACTGTTTTGATAGAGATTATAATTATAATCTTGGAAAATTGAACTTCAATAATCCATTCGCGCATGTAACATAAGGTTTCCAATTAAAAATTTTTAAAATGATTGGAGAGTGATATTCCTTTTTGTATAGGCACAAAAAACCTCCTGTCGATACTTCAATACTGAGTTAACAGTTACACCAGGTTAAAAAGGTTTA
This sequence comes from Belonocnema kinseyi, assembly GCF_010883055.1. NCBI lineage: Eukaryota > Metazoa > Arthropoda > Insecta > Hymenoptera > Cynipidae > Belonocnema > Belonocnema kinseyi. The sequence goes on along the minus strand of NC_046664.1, from coordinate 86,033,290 downwards.
ATGTCAAGGCCATCACCATTTCGGTACCATTTTAAATGACGCCATGCTTCTCACCGTTCGCAGTAAGCAAATATATTCTTTGCTGTACTAGCAAACATTGAACGCCGACTCGTATTTTAAAGTAAATTATTCTTAAATGTCAAACATAAAAAATAGATAAGAACGTCAGAGCAGAGAAATATTCTACTCTTCTGTGTTCGGTCAGAAACATATTTTGTACGGATAAGACTCCGTAAATACACATTACAAAAAGTAGAAGTGTCGGTTGCGCAATATTTTTGTTCATTTTGGGAATCCTTTTTTTTATTATTATGGGGGAAAATATGTTAATTGGTCATTCCATATTAAAATGAACCAAAACCTATTCACAAAATTATAATTTTCTGAAAACAAAACTAAATTTTCATATATAAATTGCAAAACATACACATAATTTAATAATAAGGAAAATAATATTGGAACATTTTTTTTAAATGAGGCGTCAAATATTTCGGGGTCGCCTTTTAAAAATTGTAAACAAACAATAAGCCGGGAGATGGTGTGGAAATGAAGATCGGAAATCGTAATTAAAAAAATTAAAAACTCATCAATTTTGCAATTTTATTTTTATTGTAATTTAATGAACAATATGCAAGATTCATTACACATTTCTTTCATGGATTCGCTTGTTTATGTTCAGGGTCTAGTCCCGCACTAGCCGGATGTGAAAGTATCGGTTGTGTAACAAAATTATAAAATGTGCTCAGTACTTACCCGATGAAAAATCACTATTGAACAATTTTTTCTTAACCGGTTTTATTCACGAGATAAATTTTAACTAAACTCTAAAATTTTTTAAAAAGGGTATTGCGCTTCAATATTGATGCGCCATTTCAATATTCTGGGTCGATTCGCGCATAAGCAGTGCTATGCTGTCGCACACAGACTGATACCACTCAGAGTGTCCAGCTGAGAATTTATCCATTGAGAAAAGCAAGGTTCCCTCGTCTGCCTCCGAAGTGCTCTAAAAAGTAGAGGGGCGCAATGTATAATCAGTTAACCATTTGCCAAGAAACAATTAAACATTTTTTTACTCTAAAAAAATTGTTTTCACCAATGATTCCAATTTGGTTGGGACTTTGAATATTTTTTCTAAACTTTAATATTAAATTTTACTGTCACAAATTTAGAATTTTTCAGTGAAGGCTCTTTTTTAAAATAATTTTATTTTAAACAGAAAATAAAGTACTACTCAGTACAACAGAATATATTCAGTTTTTTTCACCTTACTATATTTATTCAGATTTATTTGAAATTCATATAAGAAGGTCTTAAATTTAGACAAATTTTGCTTTATTCAGACCAATTTGACTGAATTTGATCCAAAGTCAATTTTGGAATTTTTTTATTATTTATTTCTGCACTGCCATATTTCTGCCATATTTCTGCACTGCCATATTCTACCTATCATTCTTCAACTTGAAATGTGCCATTGAAAAATTTACAAAACAGGAAGCACATTAGTGTGTTGTTATTTGAAAGCAATACTGTGAATAATTGTAAACGATTAAAATTTGAAAAAAGCCGCAATCTGTAGCATTAAACATTTTTATATGCATATAAACCCAAATAAATTCTTAAGCATCGAATGTTTGAATTCGTTATTATTTAAAAGAAATTAAAGGTTCTACTTATCTGATTAAAAAAGAAAATACTGTATGTTGATTAATTTTTTTATCTGTTTTATTCTTGTAAAATACGTTTTTGCTACTCTTAAACTGAATTACTCAGAAGTTCATAACTCAGAGCAAGAAGGAATGTGTTTATTCGCTTTATTTCGTGTTTATTTTAATAAGGTTCTGAAATAAGTCAAGTTAAAACATTATCCCTTCTTTAATATATGAATTCTAAGAATTCGATCGATATTTTATATAGGGCATAGTTACATAGTTTACTTCAATCTATTATCGTCTAGTTAATTCTGAATTTACTGGGTACTCTTTTATTGAAATAAACCTATTTTTTAACTCAATAAACAGCTTTTTTCGGCTTATTTACAAACATTTTTGTAGTTTCTTTAGAAGTTTAGAAGTCGAAAAATAATGTTATGAACAAAATAAATCGAAATTTCTTTAAACAATAATTGTTTCTTTATCTTTTAAAATCAACTTAAGGAAACTGGTTTGACTAGTTCAGTTCATCTTATAAACCTTTAAAACTGGAATATGCAGATTCATTCTAAACAGGAATACAGATAATTTTGAATGCCACTTCTTTACTTCGTGATTGAATTTTAATGTTTCCCACAAAATAGCAATAGACCTGAGAAACTGCGTTGGCCAGCAATGGGCCGAAAGGCGCCTCTTCGACCCTCTTATCTATATTTAATATTTTTCGCGTTAAATTAATTTAAAAAAGGAATTGCTTAAGATTATAGGAAACTTTCTTTCAATTTTGAATCTCATTGTTTTAAATTAAAATATTCTTTTAATTTCGTATCATTTTCCTGAAAAAAAGGAAATAAGGAAGAAGAAAAAAGAAAAGTCATTTCATTCTTAAAAATAAAACGAAAATCTTTTAAATTTTGTTTACGGTCTCGGAATCTTCAAAAGCAAATTAATCAAATCTTTGCTCATTTAGATTAAATATCAAAACAATATCCTGTGCAACTTTGAACAATAATCAAGACAAATTTATTACATTAATTTATATTTATGAATTTCCTCAAAATTTAACCCGTTCCATATATAACTGAATTCACTAATTTTTCTTGTGCTATATAAGCTGGGAGATAAACTTGTTTTATCGGCCTAAAATATCCTCTTCATCATACGCCCTCATTCACGCCTCAGAATATACGTCTTTCTTTTTTATCTTTCAACATTTTTCAAAAATTCCATGTTAAATAAAAAAAACCAAAACTTTTTAAATTCTATTTTAAGCTTTTAAACTTAAATCAAATATTTCCATATGAACTTAATTACCTGATTAAAAAATTAATAAGTTAATCCTTTTTTTTTTATATTTAAAAAAGAAGTTCCTGAAAATATTTTCATATATTGAAAATAAGTAATTTTGAGTCCATTTAATCTGTGGCAGGAATCCGAGTGTAGTGTCCACTTCGAATGGCAAACAAATGTGATTTGCAAATCGCAGATGAATACTCCGACGAAAAATCCAGCTGCCTCTGGTGAAACGAAAGATGTGGAAGCACAGAAAGAAATTTCATCAAAGCCTGGTAAATAATACAAATTTAATAGAATAATTCGAAACAATTTCACAAGTTTAAGGTTTATTTTCATATTTTCGAATAATTGTGAGATGGGATAAAAATTACTTATCGGTAGTAAGTATGTTGATTATCCAATTTGTTGTATAGAATGAATCTAAAGTAAAGTTGAAACTTGAAAATAGTAACAAAATCTGGCGTCCTTTTTGAACCAAAAAGATTATTTCTTTCAAAGAGCAAACATTTATTTTTTTTAAATCTATAATAATGAACTACGTTGGTCTTCTAACGTTGTGCTCCCGTTTTCATTAGAGTTTAATGTCAATACATTTTTTTTTATGATGCAGTATTTACATTTGTGGTCAAAAAAATTCTAAAGTTTATTAAAATAATTATGATTATCATAATTATTATCATTTCAAAATTTGTTCCCCTTTTTGGATGAGTGACACATTTTTCATGCTATATAATTTTATTTTATGCAGCGCAAGTCAAGATTTTGAAAAACGTTTCTTGTGTTAATTGTAGGATAATAAAAATCTCTCATCTATCAACAAAATGAGTATCTAGAATCTATCATAGGATCCCTTAAACCTTGTATGCACACCACGGGTACCCAGATACCCACCACGGTACATTTTTGCATGTCAGTGGAGTAAAAATTAAGATTTCGCTTGGGGAAATATATTAAATATTCGTTATTTAGCTCAATTCTCAGGAAATTGTGTATTTAGAATTGATTTATAAATTTTGTGTGAAAAAATAACCAACTTTAAAGTATATATACGTCACCGGGACACCCAGAGGGTTCCGGGTGTCCACTATAAAAAAATTCAAATTTGAGTGGATTATTAATTTCTAATCAAGTTACATTCTGTGTTTGATAACCCGTCGTGCAATACTCTGCGTCGGGTTGCAGCGTAACCGGAACAGTTTTTGGTTCTCTGTGCGTTTTAAGTAGTGTTTTGTGTTTTTGATACTCACTTTGGATATTTATTTATTAAAATAATTTAGAAGGAATTTTTCCAAGTGCATAGTTATTTAAAAAAATGAATAATAACAAATAATAATTGCATGATAACGTTGGATAAATTCGGGCGTGCACACAAGGGTTAAGGAAGAAAAAAAAATATTAAAGGAAAAAGTTCTACTTAAGAACGACTTTTAAAAAGAATAAAAAATTATTTTCGAGAGTTACATGAATTTTTAGGGCAATATCGGAAAATTGGAATTTTTCTCCCACCTCAAAGTTCAAATTTTTCTAAAACATTCCCTGTTGGTCGTAGGACATTGTAAATCTTCCAGAAGTAGAACTATAGGAACTAGATAAATTTAAATAAACACTTTTAGATAGAAACAAAATAATTTCCAGACATAGAAATTTGTAGCCCTGATTAGGAAAATTGGAATTTTTGTCCCAACCCGAAATTCAAAAATGTTAAAAATCTTCCATCTCTCAGGAAATTGACTATGTAGAAATAGGGTAGTCCTTATTTTAAAAAAATTTTAAATTTTGTGAAAATGCAAAACGACGACGACCATAATTTTCACATAAATAGGATTTTTTGCATTTTCCGAAAAAATGATTTGAAACTTAATCAAAGGACCTATTTTTTTTAGTAAGTAAACATTATTGTGTAAAATACAACATTTTGGTAAATTACAAAATTTCGCCTTGATATAATTTCAAAAAAATTGCATCATTTTTAATTTTTAACGAAATTTGCTCAAAATTTCTCTATAAAGCAATTATATCAGTAGGAATAAACTAGGAATAAAAATAAACTATATATATAACAATTCTAAAAATAACAGAAAAATAGCTGCCAACGAAATTATTAAAGAGATTGTTTTTCTACATTTATTCGTTGAAATTGGTATATTTAATCAAGCTCATTAACGAAAAATAAAGTTATGAAATGAAATACACCCGATTTAAAAAAGTGGCGGCTTAAACAATTCGTATAAAGAAGTTATATTTTTTAAATGTCTCTTGACCGTTGTTTGAGTATCGTGCTTTATGCAGCATTTATTATTATTTTATTTTTTTATTTTTCAGAAATGTAATATTTATGCATGACTTATTTAGCCCTACAGATGCAATTGATTTAATAACCAATTTTGACGATTGTTTTGAAATTATATCAGTTTTAGACAACACTATTTATTTTTTCATAAAAAAGGTCGTTAAATCAAGTTTTAATTTTTTTTCTTCAGAAAAAGCAAAAATATCGCATTTATGCCAAAATTGTGATCGGCGCCATTTTTAATGTTCGAATAATTTTGAATATTATACAGGGCCATTTTCTTCTAGTCTTTCAAAAGCTACCAGGCCACAAGTGGGCGTTAGATTTAATAGACTGTAAAATTAATTATTCTTTTCGTAAATTTATTCGCAAAAAATTTATTTAATAAATTAGTACTGACGCATACAATTCACTAACTCTACACTAAAATAGGCTCAAATGGTTAAGAAGGCATGGAACTTTTTAGATCTGTTCTTTTTGACACAAAGTCTTTTCTTGTGAAAAACGTTATGAATTTTTTGTTGAAAATCAAATTTTATTGGCAAACATGTACCTATTACTAAACTAATTGGCCCGACGAATATTTTTTCAGTAGGCGATATAATGGAATATTATTAAATAGTAAAATACTCATTGTTATTGAACTTTTTTATTTGTGTATTATATTAAGTGATAGAGCAATGTTACATGCGTGCGCTCTATAGCTCGCGCATATTATGCTAGTGAGTCATAAATATTGACACCCATACAATTTATATCAAATACCTATTGTTTGAAGTTGTTCTAATTTTAAAGGGTCGACTTCAAAAAACTTATTTTTTAAGAAGTTCGAAGTATTCAAATTGAATTAAATTCTGTTTTAGAACAATTGTTTGCAACATTTTAAATGATGCATAGTAAAATTGTGAAGAATCTAATCTTATCTCATCAATAAGATAAATGTATTCAAGAAATTTTGTAAACGTTACCGACGTTTTAAATACTTGAAGTTAAAAAAAGAAATTAAGTATTCAATTTGTATAGATTATAATTTTTAATATTCTAATCTAAGGATTTCAATGTTAAAAACACTTAAATTACACAAATAATATAAAAAGAATTAGTCAATTAATTGTTATACCTATATCTGTTATAATATACAAGATTTTCACCGCTTCGGAAACGGCTATTGTGATAAAATTACCATCTCTTATCAGATATATTTAAAAAATGTATTCTCCAAAAAATAAAAAATGCTTATTGTTTCAGGTTTACTTTTAGTGTACTTCTACTACTTCACCGTAATGGGTCTAACCATCGCGATTCTACTACTCTTTCGCAACCCTGCTAGGCGAGCTCGATGCTATCGCATTTTTTCAAATCCATGTTCATCATCGAGCAATGATCGGGTGAAGTATTGTAGGGTACGTTTTGGAAGGACATAAGTAATTTTTAAATAGTTCACAGCACTCATCTAATTAAAAAGAGAGAAAAAGGCTTTGCCTTGCTTTATAGCAATAAGTCAGATATTTTTTTTAACATAAGTTTGTATTCTAAGCTACCATATGAGATATGCCACGTAGAATTTCTGGTTTTTTTTTTTCATGCATAGTACAGGGTTTCAATTTGTGCTTTCTTTTTAGATATTATGCATACCTGGCTTCTAAATGTTCTGTTCTTATGAGCTTATTATAGCTTTCGTTTATTCCTTTTAGTTTTTAAAGATATTAAAAATGTAGGCCTAACGTAGAAAACAAAAAATTAGAAACGTGATAATGCTTCGTTATAACTTGTTTACTGAAAACTAGAAAGTTTTCATAATTATTAAGACAATTATTTCGCATTTAGGTATACATATAAAAGTACCTAAGAGTATTTTATTTTCTAAGGTTTGAGTGAGACTGGGATATGTTTGCATGTGCTTGCCCAATTTTTATTTTATTTGAAATAGTTCATAATTGATCACTTATGACCAAGGTGGTGGAAAATTCAAGGATGTGATTATGCTGATAGATACCTAAATGCAAAATTATTTTTATTATTTTGCAAATTTTCATGCACATAATTATTGTTGTCTTTTATATTTGTACGGCGTTATCTGATTATCTTATCAGTATTTTTTAATAATATTTATGCTAGCAAAGTCGTTAGGTTTTGTTTTGTGGGATAAAAGATAAAACTTATATTTACCTTCTAAGAGGCTTTCAATTTTTCAATTGACTCTATAATTAAACAGTATTATTGCGTTGGTAAGTTTTGGCAAGTTTATGTATTATCTTTTACCTACAAAATTGCAAAATTCCTGCGTGTATATGGATTTCAACTGAAGGGGTATGTACATAAAAATCGTATTTTGATGTATCTAAAAAGAATAAATTGATTATATTGGTTGCACAGTTTTAAATTCAACAAACATTAATTTTCTAATTGTAATTTCAACATCTTTAATGAGTTAAGTGCGGCAAATTTCCTATTTTAAACATTGTTTTTAAGTAAATTATAGAAGCTTTCAAATCTAAATATTTTTTTAGATTTGATGTATTTCAAATCTTAAAACATTAAATAGTTTTTTAAAATTATAAATCTGAAAGTAATTTTCAACTCGGTTTGTCAAAATAGAGTAATCTCAACGCATAGTATTCTAAATTTATAGACGAAATTATATAATGTCTGAAATTACTTTAATATTGGACTGAATTTTTTTTTTTAATTGATGCGAATTAAGTAAAGCGAAATTTTTTTTCGGTTGTCTGATTAAAACTGAAACTTCTTTTTTCAAAAATAGAATTTTTTTATTTTTAACTTATTATTTACAAATAAAAGGAAATCTACTAGTCCTTTCTAAAAGTTATTATTGCAAAATTTGTCGATTTTTTGGCAGAACAACGTTTGTCCATTATTCTTTTCTTCTTCAAAATTTGGTTAAAAGCTTTCAATTAAATAAGTCAAAAGATTGATATAATAAAATAATTATTAATAGAAGCGTTAATAATTGAAGAGCTTAAAAATCAAATACAATTGCCAAAATTATAAAAAAAAAACTTTCAAAATTAAACTATACTTTGAAACCTTTAAGATTACATTTTTTAAATAATTTTAAAATCTAAAGTGTTCATTTTTAATGCGGAAAATTAATAAATTATACAAATTTCAAATGAAAAAAGATTAATTTTAAATTAAAGGCTTTAAATGAAAGGTTTTAAAAGATTTCAGAATTGAGTTTTAAATTTTAAGCATTCAGTTGCAACCAGGAAAAATTGTTCAATTTCCCGTGAAATTTCAAAATGATAATTTTAACGATATTAAAAAAAAAATAAGACTTGTAAGTCTAAGATTATACAAGTGATAGCAAGGATATTAAAAAACGATTTTTATGTACAATACGCCCTGGTTCATTAAAAACTTTTCTTATGAAAAAAATACTTTATTTTACATATATGCTAAGATTATAATGAGTTTAAATCCAAATAGTTATATGTGAACTTAAAAGTTGTATAAGACTGTTTCTGTAGCCCCAAGTGTATTATGTTCTTTAAGGAATCTTAAATTCCAAATGAATAAAGCTTTTATTATAACACTTATTTGAATATATTTTTATTTTTGTACCAAGCACTTAGTTGTTCGCTTAGCCGAAAATATTGATCACCTAATTGACAATTATAAAAAAAATAAAGACATTTAAAATTACAGGTGAATACTACTGAAGAAGCTCGTTTATTATTAGACACCCACGATTCAACAACAGTTTGTCAGTCAGATAGTGACGATGATTTATTGGGCGTCTAGTTAAATTCGAGACAATGGAACGCATTTTTCTCACACGTAAGTGGAACATGAATATAATTTACGAATGTGTTATTGGTCTGATACTAGTTAAACATTTTTACAATTTAGTCTTTTTTATCACTATCTAGCACATCATCCTTTAGAAGAAATTAAGTTACTTAAACTTTATTTCTAAAATATAATTTGGTTTTCTTATAAATCGTAGCCTTAATATTTAAACACTTTTTAATTGAAAAAACTTCCAAATTAAACAAATTCAAGCATAAATCGAAGCGTTCGAAATTTAATACAATTTAAAAATGTATAATTAAAATTTCGGTACTTGAAAGATTTAAATTTGAAAATTTTCCAAATTAAATTTTTTCAGATTGAAACTTTTAAAATTTTACTTATTTCGAATCTAAGGCATTCTAATAACAATTATTTTAGGTATGCACTTTTCATAATTATGTACATTGTAAATTTCGGAATGAAGACTGTATTTAAAAAATATTTTTTTATAAAGTTCTTTGTTGAGCCATATGATATTGCATTACATATATTGTAATACAAGATTTGGTCCCTATGGGTACCCTATTTGAGTCGGGCACTTTGAAAAAACAAAATCAAAAATCAGAGAATTTATGTAGGACGTAACTGTTAAAAATTTTAAGGACTGCCACACAGTTACTATTAGTCACTTTTTCAAATGAAAAGCTCACATTTGTCACTTTTCATTCAATAGATTAATTCGTGGGTTAATCAATATTCATTTCAGATCTATACCTAATTCTGAATTGCTTTGAATTATTTTGAAATATTTCCGGATATTTTTAAAGATTTCGAGAAACGTTTAATAGATTTCAATAATTTTAAGGAATTTGTAATATTTTAAGGTATTTTTAAAACTTCAAAGGCATTTTCAGGAACTTTTCATTTCAAGTATTTTAGGGAATTTCCACAGATTCCAAGGAATTTTTCATTAATTTAATCAGTTTGAAGTGATTTTAAAGCTTTTGAAATATTTTAGGATAAAGAATTGTCTAGAAATTCTGAAGATATGAAACGATTTTACAAGACGTATGAGGTTTTAAAATATTTTAAAAGATTTAATGTTATTTAATAAGATATCCGAGGATTTCAATGAGCTTAAGTAATGTTAAAACTCTTAATGTATTTTAATACATTACCCATGATTTCCGAAAATATTATTGAATTTCACGATATATTATAATATTTTAGTGGATTTTAAAGAATTTATTCATGAGAAGTGAGGTATTTTTAGGGGTTTAAAGGTGTGAAGAGAACTTTATGAATTTACTTGAATTTTTTAATTCACTTGAATTTGTCTAAATTTACTCTATGCTACTTAATTTAATACATTTTTTTTAATTTCAAATTTTTTAATTTAATTGATCCTGAGGAATGATTGATAAAATGATTAAAGGATTTTAAATAGTTTAATGTATTTTTTTCAAATTTCCTTAACATTTTCAAGAGCTTTACAAAATTTCCAATGAGTTTAAAGGATTTTAAATAATCTAGATTATTTTAAAAGTTTACGAAGAATTTTGTTATTGGTTTCAGTAATTTAATGGAATTTCAAAAGATTTAAAATACTTTACGGTATTTTAAAAGATTTCAAGGAATTTTCAAGAGCTTTAAACAATATCAAGGGATTTTTAAGCGTTTTAATAATGTGAAAAGAATTTAAAAGAATAATTTGCTTATCGTGTGAAAGAATTTTCTAGGATTTCGGAAGAAATGGAAGGGTTTTATAGGACATATGGGGTTTTAAGATATTTTAAAAGATTGTAAGGCGATTTATAAGATTTCCTGAGGATTTCAATGATTTTAAGGGATTTTTAAAGTTCCCAAGCGTTTTTAATACATTTTTTGGGATTTCTGGCAATATAAAAATTCGTAGAATTTCACAAAGATATTAAAATATTTTAATTGATTTCAAAGAATATATTATAAGAAGTGAGGGATTTTGTAGGGTTTCAAAGATTTGAAGAGATTTTTAAATATTTGTTGCACTCATTTGGAATTCGCCTAGAATGCTTACAAATTTATCTTAAATTCTTGTGAATTCTTCTAAATTCGACTCAATTCAATGAATTTAAAAATGTTTTTGTTTGATTCATTTTTAAGTCTTTGAAACTCACTTTAAATTCTTGGACATTTCATGATATTCTTTTAAATTATCTTTAATTTTTCTAAGCTCATTTAAAACTTACTGAATTCAATAAATATTTTCATATTTTTAAATTGTTAACAATTTATTCAAAGTTGTTTAATTCACCTTGAATTTTTATTACATTCGTCAAATTCTTCTCGCTTACCTTAAATTCTTCTAAACTTATTCCCAGTTTACGGATATCAGTAGAATTTTTTTATTACAAAAAAAGTCCAATTCATTGAATTCTTTTTAATCTAACTTGAATTGTTTTGAGATTTTATGAATTTATCCTAAATTTCTTACCCTTTGAACGCGAAAAAAGTACCCTTTAGTCCCTATATTTTATCCCATAGGGACTGTGAGGCCTGCATATTATAAATAATTCTGTTGCTAGAAAAAATACATCCTGGTAAAATTAATTATAATTGAAACATTATCTTGCAGATAAACCATCGGTTTCATCTCAAAAATGCAGATCTATGGTTTACGCCGACTGACTCAATTCTCTCTGGTGCGATCAACTTAAATGTACTTACTAAAAGCTGTAAATATTTCTATAATATATTATGTGTATAGTATATAAAATATTATATTTAAAAATAAGAAACTTTCAAGTCTTGAGTGTTCGCTATTCCTCTGCCTCTTGTAAGAAACTTGAGTGGAAAACATTGGTAATTTTAAAAGAAAACGTAATTCCCGTTATGGAATATCTATTACGGTGAGTCGAAAAAAAGAATTTTAGAAATCGAATTTGGAAGTATGTGGGAGAGTAGTATATTGGGACCCTAAACATGTATAAATTATTTGGTGTCGGTTGATTAAGGCCGTCTAAGGGGCGTTATAAAAATGTGTTTAAAGAAATGACCATTTTCATAGATTTTATATCAGTGTGTGTTTCGATTATTTTATGTTCTTCGGAGTCTTCCTCATTCTCAAAAATCCTGATAGTTCTTTAATGAATGTTCTCTAGGAAATAATTCAGGTTTAGTACACCCCTGTTAAAAAAATTTTTAAATCAAATCAAAAAAGTAAATTTTTTCATTGTATTTGTATGAGTAGAAAAGCCTAAACTATCTGCAATAATTCTTCTGGCGTTTCTGTAGATATTAAAAACATTTTTTGAAAACAAGGGCCTACTAAACCTGAATTATTTCCTAGATAGCGTTGATTAAAAAACTGTCAGCATTTTTGGAGACGAGGAAGACCTCAAAGAATATAAAAAAATTGAAACACACAATAATATCAAGTCTATGAAAATTATAATTTTTTCAAAAACATTTTCATAACTCGCATTCAGAAGGCTTTAATCAATCAACACGAAATAGTTTATACTTTATTAGGGTCCCTAGTACAATACTTTCTCGCATAGTTTCAAATTCGGTTTCTAAATGATTTTTTTTACTTACTCGAATATCTATATTTAAATCCCAGACCTGGAAATTTCTGTGGTACTCCTAAAATATCTTCGGTTATCTTGGTGCCAATCTATGGGCTGTGAGTTATAAGTTTTTATTTTTCATTATTTTCAAGTGTCAAGATGGGGAAAGGAACAAAAACAGAAAAAAGTAGATAAGTACCAAAAATAGCCGGAAGATAGGTTTGAGAATTACATCGACAAACTTTAAACAAAACAGTCCTTGGAAAAATTTAGTAATTAAAAAAATTATTTAATTAATTAAACTTAATTTTTCAAAATTTTTATTTGCGAATCTATTATACTTTTGCTATTATTATTTATTATACACATTAAATATTGGAGAGTGTTCAATTGCAAATCTCAACACCTGCGTTGGAAATAAATAATATGTATGATATGCTGATATTTGAAAATAATTTTTAATCGTTTCAAAACAAATACTTTTCATCAATTTTTAGCTGTCAGATTTCATTTTTTCAACGGAATAAATTTTAAATTACTTAGGAAAATCCTTCTTTCACGATACTTTTCAAAAAATAAAAATTGATTATTTCATAAATGTTTTTGTAAGCCAATTTACAACTTGACTATATACCCTTCTTATATTTTTTTAATCAATATCCAACAGTTTTTTTATAAGCAATTTTGATAAAATATTCCGGGCTCTCGTAATTTTCGAACCGTACATTTCTGTCAGAATTTAAAATTTTACTGTCTTTTGGTGGCTTTTGCTTACGTGATTTTTTGCTTCCGGATGTAGCCGTATTTCAATCTTTACTCTGTACTTGTATTTTTTTCGTAAATCTGATATAATGAAATAACTATTTCTGTCGCCAGACAATTTCTTCTAATAAATAATTTCATTTTTGAGTCATTGACAATCGATTTCATAAAAAAACATCATTAGTAAAAATGTGAATTGGTTTATAAAAATGCTTTTAAGATAAACAACCATTGTTCGTTGGTAAAGTATGATAAGCGAAGAATTTTCCTAAGTAATTTAAGATTGATTCTGTTGAGAAAACGAAATCTGCTGGTTAATAGTTAACGAAAATCTGTATTTGCCTATAAAATTGATTTAAATGAATAAAAAATATTGCCACATGACAAAATATTCTAATAAATTAGATCCTTTTTAAGCAACTGGCTGTCGATTTCGTCGTAGAAAAACAACATTCCTTTCGCAAGGAGTCAACCCAGTAGGCACAAAATTTGGCGACTTTATAATATCGTAAAGACATCGTCAGATCATGCGACTTATTTACGATATAGTAAAAACAGCGAAACGACATGGACATGGGATGTCGTAAAGTTGTCATAAAGATATCGTAACGATGTCGTAAAGTCGTCGCCAAATTTTGTGCCCACTGGGCTGGTATTAAAAACTGTACATATTGACTGACTCCATTTCAAATCATGCAGAAGTCGATGTTAGGATGTAAGAATAAATTGGCCTTTAAATATATAGTTTTATAATTAAAATAAAGGGATACATATTTCATATCCTAGCTGAAAAAAATGTATCTTAGGAATTATGAGCTATTGAAGTTAGTCTTCCAATTGTTAAAATTTTTCGAAAACTTATTTTAGACTGATTTTTACATTCTCATCCTAATGAGAAGGTATTGGTTTTATGTAAAATTTCACTTTATCGGTGTCCATCAAATCTGCACGTTTTGAGACCCCCTGATTCAGAAAGAACAATTTTTATGCAGGTGTCTGTCTGTAGTTTGTATCGTGTAGGCACGATAAACTTCGAAAGAGTGATCCGATTAGATTCTGCTTTGGCATACTTTTGTAAAGCCTAAAAAGAAAGAACGAGTTCGTAAACCAGCTACTTTGGACGAAAATTCAAAAAGTAGAGCGCATTTTCAAAATATTTGAGACCAGTTTTTCAAGATATAAAAATTGTATGTACTGCTATTTATAGTACTCGGAAACATGGATAATGTATCTTTGTGACTTTTTTCGATAAAAAGAAAATGATCAGAGTTACATTTCGAAAAAAAACTAACTAAAAAGACCATTTTAAACCAAAAAAAAACATGATATGAAAAAAAGTCAAAAGAAAAAAAACGTTGATTTTTGAAAGCCCTACAAGATTATCATGACCCCGCCCCCGAAATATTTTTCTGGGAGGAGATTTTGAACCGGTGAGGGGGGGGGGACTCTTTCTTTATTATAAATTCAAAGATAATACAACCCTGCTGAAGGCTGGTGACCTTCTCAGCATAAAAACAAAAACACAAACCCAAGGCGACTCTCTCGGTTCCAGTTCTGCCCCCCCTCTCCGTACTCATCCTTATGTGATAGTTGGGCGTATAATCTAAACAATGAATTATACAATCTACAAAATAGCCTCGGAAAGGACTGGAACTTTAATTGACAAAAGGCATGCACACGGAAAATCTAAAGGTCATGTCTCAGGCGACGAATGTAGACTGTTTGGAATGCTAGGGGGGGGTAAATGATCTCAAGGTAAAAGAATTACGAGAAACTATGGCCGTGAGGAAACTAGATATTTTATGTCTGTCTGAAACAAAGAAAAAGGGATGCAGAAGTAGAGACATAGTCCAGTAAAATTTGCTCGAAAACAGGTCATTTCTAGAAAAAATTGATAAAGTTTTGATATCTATCGTACGTGGATCCATATGGCATCCAAATCAAATATCACAAAGTGTTTCCCTCAGTCCGGTGGGAGGAAACACCCTTAAATCTAACAAACAACCCCCGAAAATTGGTTTTTGGCGATTATTTCAAAAAACGTGCATCTAACGACAAAAATAGTCCAGTACAAAAAATAGTAGATTAAATTCTGAATGAGAAGTGTTCTATGCATTTTTGTCCTACGGGACACCGTTCCCGAGTAATTCACCCTCTGCGTAGGGGATGAGTTTTAGCTCGAAGTCCGCACGCTCTTTCTCTTGCAAATATCTCGAAAGGGGGTGGTTATTCGCACATAATGTATAGGACCAAAATTGTAGAGCAGACAATTCTCCATAAATATTGCTTATTAATTATTTATTATTTAAACAATTAAATATTATATAAACATTATTCCGAAAATGTATCAGTGACTCATTTAATGAAAAATTGATTAAAGGCTATGTATATATGTATATTGTATTAAGTAATTAATGAATATGATTTCTACCATTTTTCAATAATAAAATTCATTTATAAGTAATTGTTTAATGATATATAAGTTTGTACTAGCACTAGTGATAGTTTTTTTTATAGAAGGGGAAATCTTGCATAAGACACCCATACTATCAATTGTCTACAGCATGCAGGCAATTCTTAGTGTGGGTAGTGCAGATTCTTACTGACTAAAACCCCTTCTCCCGCCAACCAATGTTCCCGGAATCCGCTTTCGCATTACTTCAGGAACATGGGGATAAGGCCAATAAGCCGTACATCGGATACATCTTGCTCACCAACTTGGACTTCTCTCTTTATTTATTTCTTTGTTTTTGCACCTACTTGATACTCCCTCCAGGGCACGGGTTGTCCTCGGCAGAATAGACTATTGTCTATTCTAGGACTCGCCGGCCTTCGACCCTGCATGGAAATTTCTAATTCTGCAACAAATAAAATAATAATAATACTATATGGTGTTAATATAATGCTGCCCAACCATCATGGTTGATCGTTGCGAAGCCTCTCCCTTTCCTCTTTCTTTTTCTGTCGAAGGATCGACTCAACGTAAGACGCCACCGACTACCAGTCTTCTTGGTTGCGCAGCATCGTATTTACTGTGTTCTCAGGGGTGAACACATGCCCAAGAACAGTCTCAAGTCGTGCTTCTTATACGTCCATTTATCGTATTCATAAAATGTGTGCTCTACGTTATCGATTTCCGTGGGGCAGTAATCACAGAACTCATTCTCCTTCCTATTCCGCAGATAAAGATATGCGTTAATGTGTCCATGTCCCGTGAGAAACTGGGTGAGATAAAAATTCACCTCCCTATGCCTCCTCCCAAACCATGGGGCCACCTCCCTTATTAATCGTTGAGTCCATCTTCCTCTGGTTTCGGTACTCCAACATACCTGCCATTCTGCGGCTTCACTCATACACTCTTTTCCTCTCCATGGGAAGAAGGAAGATTGGTATGACACCTGCCACAACCATTGCTGCCGGAGCTGAAACAGTGCGATACGCACTTGTTATACGCAAAGCACAACGTCGCTGCACCGAAACCATTCGTTTGCTATACTTTTGTACCTTCAGGGCGTCAGCCCAAATCTCCGAACCATACAACATAATTGAATGAGCTACACTCATTAGAGTTTTCCTCTTGCTTTCTCTGGGGCCTTTAATGTTAGGCATTAGCCTGGAAAGCTTCGCTACGATTAGGCTGGCTTTGTCGGCTGCTTTCCGAATATGTGACCAGTGCGTAAGCTTCCTGTCGACATACACTCCTAGATATCGGGCCGCTGGCACAGCCACAACAGTTTCTCCTGCTATCTCAAACCTTACTAGACCCCAATAATGCCTCTGTCTAGTCAAGACCACAACTTCCGTCTTACTGGCAGCTAGTGAAAGACCATGTTCTTCCAGCCAATTGTTAACGAGACCGGTAACATATGCTACTCTTATTTGAGCTTGCTTTGTACTCCTGGCCAATATCATGGCCGCAAGGTCGTCTGCAAAGCCAATCAGTTTGACCTACTCGGGTAGAACGATCTTGAGCACACCTTTCTACTCTGCTGGTCCTCTGTGGTCTCATACAACAACATCCTGTCATCAAGGTAGTCACTGATCACCCTTCGCAGATACGCCGGCACCCCGAATCGATGCTCAAGTGCATCCAGGATGTCAACCCATATCGCTGAGTTAAAGGCGTTCTTCACATCGAGGGTGATCAGTACACAGCAGCTCCTAGTTCTGTGGTTACCCTGCCAAGCCCTTTGAGTTATTGTTATGACCTCTTTATTTGCACCAATTGTCGAGTGGTTTATGCGAAACCCATGTTGATTCTCAAACATTCCACCTAATTCTTCTATGGCATTCCGTAAACGAGCACATAGAAGCTTCTCGAAGATTTTCCCTGCATTGTCCAGCATACATAACGGTCTAAATGACGAGGGGGTGATGGGTGGGCCCTTACCCTTGTCCAGAAGTACCAACCTCTGCATCTTCCATCTTTTTGCAAAAATGCCAGCCACTAAACATAAATTAAACATATTGAGTAAAACTGATGGGTATTCACTCGCAACTATTTTCAGTATCTCGACGGGAATCCCATCTGGACCCGGAGCCTTTCGATTGCCCAGGGAAGAGACAGCCATATGCAATTCATCGTTGATGAATAGTTGTACATCAGCTTCGATGACCAGCAGCGGAGCACTAACTCTTACCGGATGCTCCGGAAAGAGATCATCGGCGATTGCCTGCATGAATACTTGATCCCTTAGAGGAATTGAGAGCCGAGATCCAAGGCAGCGGGAGACAATATTCTATCCGCGACCCCAGGCATCCTTGTCTACTTCCTCCAGAAGCGTAGCCCATCCTTGTCTCTTGCTGATTTTTATGGCCTTCGTTAG
Organism: Belonocnema kinseyi; assembly: GCF_010883055.1. Classification (NCBI taxonomy): domain Eukaryota; kingdom Metazoa; phylum Arthropoda; class Insecta; order Hymenoptera; family Cynipidae; genus Belonocnema; species Belonocnema kinseyi. Next base: position 86,015,163 of record NC_046664.1, on the reverse strand, counting down.
TGCTTTCTTAGCCGTCACGTAATTTGCCTCAGCCACACCGGCAACGCCACGTCGTCGCTTACGTTGCGCCTTCTTGCGCATCGCCAATGCCTGTCTGCGAAGATCAGCAATTTCGTTGTTCCACCAATAGTTTTTCTCGGTTGGTGTGTGTCTCGACCTTTTAGGCATCGAAAGATCGCATGCCTTCTTAATCAGGCTCATAGTCTTTTCAACCAAGCCTTCAACCAATTGCCTTGTTGCCTTTGTGGGACACAAAGCCTCACCAGTCAGATCATTCGCTCTAGCCAAAGTTTTAAGATCTGCCGAGCGATTTAGCTTTGCCACCTTCCACCCACAGATCTTTGCGGAGCCAGTTTGTTTCCTTCTTCTCTCAGAGTTTGACCCAACCCAGAACTTTATGTACTGGCGGTCGCTCCCTGTGAGATCCTCAAGGATCTGCCACCCGCGTATCATCGTTGAGACACTCGCAGATGCCAAAGTGATATCAATTATTGTGCCCCGACACCCACTACGTCTGAAGACTGGGACCGTGCCCACATTCAGGATAATTAAATCCAGGCGAGCTACCGTCTCCAACACCAAACTTCCTCTCTTGCAGGACCAAGTCATGCTCAGTCCAGCGCCTTCGAATTAAAATCCCCAGCTATTAAATCTTCTACATTCATCACTCGGACGCAATTCTCCAGTCCTGCGAGTTTTATGAAAAACTCATCAATGCCCTCGTTGGGTGAGAGGTAAACGCTCACAAAGGTTGTGTCTCCACTCCTAACCCATACGTATCTCTCTCCCTTGAAAACATCAACCACTGGAAACATGGATGAATTTTTGATTCAGATCGCTGATGTGTTCGTTTTATCCGGGTACCAATTGTGCCCGCTCATCCCGCAATTCTGTTCCGAGATAATGATCAGATGCCTCTCTTTTCCACAGTTCCAGCAAGCTGTTTTTCTGTCCTTTCCCTGACAGGAGGCAGCTATATGCCCAAAGCCACGACACCGAAAGCGCCGTGTAACTGAGGCCCTACGACGAACCCGGCAGCTAACACACCCAATTGGGATGTGGCCTGATTCCTCAATTTTTTTTGCCACGTTATCACAGTCAATAAAGGCCATCCTGGTTCCTCATCGACTTGCTTTCGACAAAGTTACTTTCAGGTCGCTACCTTTTCCAGGCTTAAGAAGCTTGTCAATAGCCTTCATAACCTCTTCTTCGTCAGTTATAGCGTCCAAGTCTCTAATATCTAACTTAGCCCTCGGTACTAACTCGCGTACTTCACCATCCTCCCCCACAGCGTATTTTAAGGCATCGCTAAATCTAGCTCTGGCTTCTGCAGTCGCGCCCAGTTCAACAAGGGCATCACCTGCCCTTGTCTCTCTGATGCTTTTAACAGTAACATCCATTGTATCCGGTGTTACTTTGCTACGGATCATTTTAAGTGCGTCCGCATACTTTTTCCCTGTTGTAGGTCGGATTATTACAGCCTTCGAACGGGCACGCACCTTCCTTATCTCTATTGTTTTGGGAGGACGTGCTGTACTGCTTGTCTCATTCGTTTGTGTGCCTACTTAAGGATCAGCTGTTGGCTGCTTCTTGTTACGGTTACGCCGCTTCTGCTCCGTCTAATCAGTGGTTTCACCAGCCAGATGCATTTTCTTGGTCAGACGCAATGACGAGCCTTCACCAGGACTAGGTGTGCTTTCTGCTATCCTCTTCTTACTGCGCTCGTCTTTCGGCGTGCTGACCTGCTTCTCCGTGTTCTTGGATGCTTGCATAGCCCCCAAAAGTGATTTTTGCAGAATCCCTTTCTTCACTTCTTTCATTTCTTCATGAACCATAAAAAGCTTGCTCAACAAGTACTCTGACGTAGAGCTTTCATCAGACGACACATCGTTTTCCTGCATTTGGTTAGTCATGTCCGTATCCGTAGCATCTTCCTTTTCATTTGCAGAGCTGGTGTCCTCTGTCTGTCGATTTATGTTCTTTTTGTCCCCCCTAAAATCCGTGGGACATGTATTGGCCACCGGGGCTTTAACCCGATCGGAACCAATAGAGAGATTGGAGCTCTCTTGGGGTATTTCGTTTTGTGAAGAACTACTCATATTTGGTTTATAATTCGGGGTTCATTCCCCTAGCTGGTTTTTGTCCACCCCGGTTTATTTGATTTCCTCGGTACCACCCATATCTGGGAAGTGTTCCCCTATCCGCAACCTGGGGATGCGCCCGATAGAGGACCAACAACCCCACACGGGAGCACTAGTAATAACAGTAGTAATATTCTCTTGCAAATACCTCAAAATGGGGTGGTTTTTAGGTGAAACTATAAATGAATTAAATTGTAGAGCAGACAATTATCTATAAATCTTTTAGATTAATTTGTTTTTATTTAAACAACTAAATATTATATCAACATTTTTCCGAAAATGGCCCTGTGTCTCATTTTTTGAAAAATTGATTGAAGAATATGTATAAATGTATAATGTATTCAGTAATTAGTAAATACAATTTTCAATCTTTTTCAACAATTAGATTATTTTATCAGTTATTATTCAATGATCTGTAAGTTGGTAGTTGTAGTATTAGTATTAGTAGTAGTAGCATTAGTAGCAGTAATAGTGCTAGTAGTAGTAGTAGCACTAGTGGTAATAGTAGTAGTAGTGGTAGTAGTAGTAATAGTAGTAATATTATTAGTGCTTTGACTGCATATCGAAAAATTGAAGTTTTTCTATGGACCTATTTCTGGAATGAGGAATCTGTTCTTATCTGATAACATAAACATTCAGCTAAATTTAGAACAGAAGAAGGGCCTTTTATTTTAAGAATGGGGTTATTGATCGTGGCTGCGATCTTGCATCTTGCAATAGCCTGCACCAGTTAAACATGAAGTGTCAAAGCATAAAAGTGCATCGAGAAGCTAGTTTTTTTAAAAAGTGTGTTCTTATATGGCATCAACAAGTAAATGTTTTATTTGTTATGCAAATTTAAATGAGAGTGAGACTGTGATTTGTGATGAATGGAATTAAAATTCGAGTGAGTGAACGCCGCAATGATGGACATTCTGTGGGATTGAGTACGATGGAATCTGTAACTGTTCATAAGAACTGCAGGCGTAAGTACATTTTGGAAAAAAATATTATTCGAGACATTAAAAGAGAAAAAGAAGGTAAGAGCAACGAAGAAAAAGTTTTACGTTCTAAAACAGAAATCTTTGATTTTAAAACAAAATGCTTTTTTTGTTGCGAAAAATGCGACGTTAAAGCAGAATATAAGAAATGTGCAAGCAAGGCAGGATGTTATCAATCGAATAAACAGCGTAAGCTGTCTTGTAGCAGCTGAAGCACGGTATCATGGAAGATGTTATTCCTCTTTTAGTTCGAATCGACCCAAAAAATTATTGAAATTGCTTAACACAATTATTGTATCAGGTTAAAAAAAACTAATTTCCAAAGGTTACAAAAAAAGTCCATTGCAATTGCTCATACTATAATTGCAGCAACAAGACCCCGCTTATTTCTCTCTACTGTTTTGCTCGGATTGGCTATATATTTATTTTGTAAAATTGCCTCTAAAAATATTGTCTACATGGTGTCAGCTTTAGGTTTTAGTGCAACCTATTCCGATGTCGCATTATTTGAATCATCTGCTGTAAAATCTTGGAAGCCTGAATTTGCAAAAGATGCATTTTTTCAGTATATTTTTGATAATGCAGATTACAATATAAAAAGTTTAATTGGAAAAGGTACATTTCATTCAATGGGTGGAATTAAATGTGTTACACGTGCAAATAAGGTACTTGCGCAAGGAATTTCGAATTCTTCCTTCCTCGAAAGATATAGCAAGTACAGGCCAAATAGAAATGCAGGCTTTTAGGGGAACAAATAAGTCGGGCGTGAATAAAATGCAATTGCATAATGTTTACAACGAAACTTGTAAAAATGTTATGCTAACCTCTAAGCAAGATGTTCTTTGGATGCTAGGGAAACATTTTGAGGTACCATTCTTTCTGTCATGGCAAGGTTTTATGGAAACTCTAACGAGATATCTGCCCTATCAGCGATCACTATAATACATATATTACTATATATACTATAATACAATATTTATCTTTCTAAAATTCGCATCTAATGAGATAAAAAAGTCATTGCAGGAAGCTTGTTTTGTTACTTTTGATCAACCACTTTATATGAAAGCAAAGGATATTTGTTCCTCCCAAAATGATCTTTCTAATGTTATTATGAGGTTAGAGGGCTTTCATCTTCTTCTCTCTTATCTAGGGGCGGTAGGCTACCTTATGGGAGGCAGTGGGCTTTCAGATTTATGGGCGACAGTTTTTGGTTCCTCATTTGTACCTCATATTTTGACAGGTTACGCTTATGCAAGATCTATTCGAGCGCATTTGTTAACATACTGTGCTTTATCGAAATTAATTGTTTCTGAAATTAATTTAGCCGAGTCTGAGGCTCAGCACTGTCGAAATTTTTTTGCAGATTTTAGAAACATCTCTCCAAGTTTCGATTTTGTACAAGATGATGATGTTATTGAAGAAATTCATAGCAAGTTAAAAATCCAGCTGGACATGTTACGTTTAAAAGGAAAGACAGGCCAGTTGTGGATACAATACTTTGATCTCGTAACTATTGCATTGCACTTTATTCAAGCAGAGCGTATTGGGAATTGACAACTCCACTTAGATACAAGGTACAGGTTGTCTTAATGAAGAAACTATAGATAGACTCCCAGATACAGTTGATGATTATGACGAGTAATAGTTTTCAAATACAATTGAACAAATATTTGAAAGTGTGCAGTCGATTAGGCCTTCTGGGGAAACCACAAAAAAAACGCACCACAAGCTCTACCTCACAGGTGTTGTGGAAATGAGTCATTTATCCATTTATCACCGAAAAACCACCCTATTTCGAGGTATTTGCAAGAGAATACTACTACTACTACTAATATTACTGCTACTATTACTAGTGCTAGTACAAACTTATATATCATTAAACAATTACTTATACATTAATTTTATTATTGAAAAATGGTTGAAATCGTATTCATTAATTACTTAATACATTATACGTATATACATAGCCTTTAATCAATTTTTCATTAAATGAGTCACTGATACATTTTCGGAATAATGTTTATATAATATTAAATTGTTTAAATAATAAATAATTAAGAAGCAATATTTACAGAGAATTGTCTGCTCTACAATTTTAGTATACATTAGAATAATATATTATGAGCGAAAAACCACCCCCAGGGTGTTTCCTTCCACCGGCCAGAGGGAAACTCTTTTGATATTTGATTCGGATGCCATATGGAACCACGTACGACAGATATCAAAACTTTATAAATTTTTTCTGGAAAACAGTCTAATTTTACTGGACTAACATCGAAAACGGCGTGTTAAAAGTCGGATTTGAAATATGCTCAGGAGTAGATAGTGAATCACATGGTAGGCAAGGAGTAGGTCTGATTTTGAATGAAAGAGCGAAGCATCTCTGAGATTATGATTTCATATCTCTTAGGCTGATGTGGGCTAGAATGAAAGTACCCAGTTTACGACATCCTATGTCCATGTCGTGAAGTCGTCTTTATGATATCGTAAAGACATACGATATCATAAAGACGACTTAACGACATGGACATAGGGTGTCGTAAAGTTGTCGTAAAGATGTCGTAACGATGTTGTTTGATCCTAAAATAAATAAATAATAATATAACATTGCAACAGATTCGAAAACTCTCTCAGACTGTGAATATTGAATTGGATCCTTTTAGGATTCAGGTTTTTTGTTAGAAGTTTCACTTTTACTATCGTCTTTTGTATAAACCTAAGCATCTGCTTAGGTTTAAGTGTTTTTGTCCCTCATCTTCAGGAGAATTATCAGACGATGCCTGTTACTTTAAGCCCTTTACGATGTGACCATCGAAACTCAAAGTTGACCTTCTTCGAACGGTTTATTACCGGAAAAACCCAGCGACTGAAATTTTGCCTGCCCTTAGCAAATGGTATCGCCTATCGACCCCACTAACTAATATTGAATTCTAATTGGTGAATCCTACCACTTCTGTATTTCGACTTACACCTCAATGTAACTTCGACCGTAAGATCTAGTCAGATCTTTGCCAACCGTCGGTATCTTCACCTCGTCTTTTCAATTCTATTCCCTAAGCAAGTCTACTTATATTTACCATTTTTTATAGTCCTGTAAATAGTTTGTGTTGTACTCTAAAATATATGTGCATCATTAATTTGAATAACTGAGTCATTACATTTATAACCCATGACCTACATGCAACGTTAAACTATTCTTTTTACAGGCATAAATAATTACAAGCAGACATTTTTTAAACTCACAATCAAACTTTTTTGGTCTTTCGAGCCGGATACAATCTACCGGTGTAAAAACATGTATAAAAATCAGTGGTTGGGAAGCAACCGAAGTGAAAAATAACAAATTGTGACAATCCGTGACTGAAAAACAGTGCAATCCTACAGTGAAGTGCGCATCCAGGGTAAAATATACAAGTTCATCATTACTTCGGGACGACAGTTACAAATTTACAAAGTGACAAATTCACAAACTTACAGATTGACAAACTTACACATTTACAAAGCTACAAAGTTACAAATTTACAAATCGACAAATAAACAAAACTACAAAGTTACGATTACTGAGTGACAAGTTACAAACATTACATACAAAAATTGAGTAGTGACAGGGCAAGGTCTAATAAACGTCAGAGAAACAAAAGTGTCTGACGTTTTTCAATATCGAGGTGAATTGTGAACAATTAGTGACATTAGTGAACAAGAAAATTCAACAAGCTATCCAGGAAGGCTTTGACGTTTTATTAACGTTGACGGTGCAGTAAAAAGGACTCAGGAGAAGGAGATGTCCTGATCAACATTCGCATAAGCAACATTCATCGAGCAACAAATAACGTACAGTATCTTCAATTATCATGTCAACGTATCTGCAAAGATCCAAGTAAGTGGTTTCGATCTACCAATTCCATTCTTCATTCTCTCTCCATTTCTCCAATCGCTTCAATCA
>NC_046664.1:86005683-86007999 GCF_010883055.1 Belonocnema kinseyi | reverse complement strand
GTAAAAGTCGTGAATAAATCATCTTGAATAGTGGGTCCTACCATTAAAGTGTCATTCAGGGAGATTCCGGTTGACGACTTGGCCGACCTGTCAAAAACTACGCGTGTTTTTGTTGTGACACTGCTTGATTTTATAACTGCATGGTGGGGGAGGTAGAATCCAGTTTCGGACGATTTATTTTCTGTTAATAAACTCATGTGACCCGCTTTTATATACCCTTGAATGCAGTCGGAATATTGTGTCTTGAGATCTGGATTTTTTGCAAGTTTTGATTCTAATGAAAGGAATCGATTAAACGCGGTTCTACGAGATTCGCCAATCTTTTCCTTATGTTCATTAAAAGGTAATTGAACTGTGTATCGACCTGAAGAGTCGCGAGTTGTATTTTTGCTATAATGCAGCTCACAAGCTTCTTCTTCCGATGACCAAGGAGAAGCTTCGCGAGCTGATTCTACTTCCCATAACAAAGGCAGATCCGAAAATTTTGTAAAATTGCAATAAACCATTCCTTGTCTAGCACGAGTCTGGTGGAAGCACCCTGCAACCACCCAACCGAGTTCATTTTCTTGAAGCACGGCTTCATGATTCGCGATTGGGATTTGACCCGGACGTAGAAATTGGTAAAAATATTGAGCCCCGAGAATAATGTTCACCTCGGAAGGTTGGTGAAATTCTGGATCAGCGAGGAATACACCTTTTGGGATAGGGATAGATTTCCGATCAATTAATTCTGATGGCATTGTTGAGCCGATACTTTTGACTACGAACAGGGATAAATGATGTTTTCGCTCATTATATCGAGACTTGATTGTGGCACTCGTAGTGTATTTTATTGTAGTTGCAAGCTCATTAACTGCACCTAGTGGAATATCAACAACCATTTTTTTTAGACCGATTTTATTTGCAAACTTTTCTGTGATCACGTGGGGCTGGGAACCCGAATCTAACATGACTCGACATGCGTGCATGTTGCCTCGATCGTCGATAACGTCGACGATGGCAGTAGCTAAGACAACTTCAGATGGGATGAATAATTGATAGCTAGCAATAGAATTATGTAGTGCTTTACTCGATTGATTACTTTTATCATCATTTTTGGATTGATTGGAGGAACCTGATTGGCTGTTTTGAGAATTCGAATCGGGGAATTTTTTTTCAAAATGTAAAAGTGAATTGTGTCTTTTACCACACTTACGGCAACCGCTTGATAGGCAATCTTTAGGATGATGTTTACCGCGCAAACAATTTGTACAAAGTAAGGCCTTTTTGACAGATTCATATCTATCTTTCGTAGACATTGCTAAAAATTTTTGACACGCAAAAATACCATGTTCATCCTTGCAAATGCAACATGTGAATTTTTTATAAATTTCGCTAGGTTGATTATTCTGGATATTTTGATTGTAGGATGTAGTGGCGCCTGTAAAGATTGACCGTGATTTTTGATTTGCATTATATTTTTCTGGATTTGTTTTTTGATAATTTGTTTGATAGGTAGCGGCCCTTGTCTCTTCTAACTGAGAGCGACGCTGCAGAAAATCCAGCATGTTTTTAAGAGTAGGGAGGTCGGTCTCGCAAACAAATTCTTCCCATTTCTCTATTGTGTAGTTATTTAGTTTGCTTTTAATTAGATGAATTAATATGAAATTCCATTGATCGACATCGATGGAAAGAGCGCGGAGTGCTCGAAGATGTTTCTGTACCGTGTCATGTAATTGACGGATAGAAAATTCTTTTGAAATGGATTTTAAATCGTATATTGCTTTAACGTGGGTGTCGATAATTATCTTTTTATTATGATAGCGGCCCTTTAACAGTTCCCAAGCTACTGTGTAGTTCTCGCTGGTAGTTTCTAAAGACGCGATTATATTCGCGGCATCCCCAGTTACTGAGCCTTTTAAATAATGAAATTTTTGTATTATCGGTAGATCGAGGTCATTGTGAATCATTGAAGTAAACGAGTCATAAAATCCGAGCTATGTTTCGATATTACCCGAAAAAATTGGAATTTTGAGATCTGGAAGATTACGATGAGCTAAACGACGCGATAGATTTAAATTCTGATGCATATCGGATGATTGAAACTCGCTTGAAGTAGTTGTGATCGGAGACCGAATGCTTTCTGTAACGCGATTTGGTATCATAGTATCGCTAGACGTGTGTGACAAGTTGGAAGAAGATTCGATAGAAAGCACATTATTTTCTCTAGCGGGCTGACCGTGTTGATTGTCATAGGATGATTGTGACGAAACTGGAGGAGTTACGACAGAAGGCGCGGAAAGATTTCTTTTTATTAGAGCTTTAATTTTACCACAA
>NC_046664.1:85990342-86005583 GCF_010883055.1 Belonocnema kinseyi | reverse complement strand
TATTGTCCCTCATCTTCAGGAGAATTATCAGACGATGCCTGTTACTTTAAGCCCTTTACGATGTGACCATCGAAACTCAAAGTTGACCTTCTTCGAACGGTTCATTACCGGAAAAACCCAGCGACCGAAATTTTGCCTGCCCTTAGCAAATGGTATCGCCTATCGACCCCACTAACTAATATTGAATTCTAATTGGTGAATCTTACCACTTCTGTATTTCGACTTACACCTCAATGTAACTTCGACCGTAAGATCTAGTCAGATCTTTGCGAACCGTCGGTATCTTCACCTCGTCTTTTCAATTCTATTCCCTAAGCAGGTCTACTTATATTTACCATTTTTTATAGTCCTGTAAATAGTTTGTGTTGTACTCTAAAATATATGTGCATCATTAATTTGAATAACTGAGTCATTACATTTATAACCCCTGACCTACATGCAACGTAAAACTATTCTTTTTACAGGCATAAATAATTACAAGCAGACATTTTTTAAACTCACAATCAAACGGATGTCGTAAAGACGTCGCCAAATTTTGTGCCCACTGGGTAGGAATCAGAAGATTATTTATCATAGCATTGTACGCGCCAGTTGATAGTGATCCCAGGGAAGTGAAGGACGCCTTCTGGGACACTTTAAATGGCACAATAAATAGTTGCGAACATGGGGAAAGAATAATTCTGCTAGGAGGCAGGAACGGATGGGTGGGCATCCAAAATTAGGATACAGAAAGAGTACTAGGTAATTTTGAGGATCCAAGAACAAACTATAACGGAGACAAATTAGTTCGTCTATGCTTAGAAAGGAGCCTATTTATTGCAAATATTTGATTTAGGCATAAAATGATCCACATGTACGCCTGGTCTAAAGGAAATAGCCGCAGTATAATAGACTTTCTTGTTGAGGATGAAAGACTAAGAAAGTTTGTCAAAGATGCAAGGGCCATGCGGGGTTCTGAATGCAATACTGATCATTACCTTCTGATCTCTAAAATTAACTTAGGTCGGAGATGGAGAAAAAAGAGAACAAAGCAAACGCGAATAAAAATTGAGAACCTACAGAAACCGGATATCGTGTTAAAAATTTGGCACGATAAATAGAAGGCATGCAAGAATGTGTCTCTGGTCCTAAATAATTATAATAGTGAAAAAAGTTTTTTTTAAAATACTATTTTAGAGAAATACCGACCGTGCTGTCGTCAAACCCTGCAAGCAATTTGCAATATTGTCAATGGGCTAGTTATGAGGTTTACATTTATCAAAGTGAGGCAAAATAACAAAAATCGCTCACGAACATTATGCACAAATAACGCAAAAACTAATGTTTTTGCACTTGAAATGCAAATAAACATATTTGGTCTGACATACGTATCAGTCTGGTATCAGCTGTGTCAAAGCAGCACTAGCGCAGCGAGTAGACAACTTCGAAATTCTAGGGGTCTATAGGTAAAACAGATTGCATGATTACCGTCAGAGAAAAAAACCTAAATGTGTTTTCCGCTCGGTTTTTCGATAATCATTATTTGCTTAAATAAACTTTTTTCTTCCTCCAACTCTTTGCAAGGCCGCAAACGATCCTTTAATATTTATTAACATTTCCCGAAAAAACTTTCCGCGTTATTTATACTTTCATTTTTCAATGTGGGTGAAAAAATATTGATCTTAGGGCAAAGATATTATAAGCCTAGATGCGGCACGTGTATAGTTCGAGGAACTAATTGTAGACGGCGCTCCCGGCGAAAATTGCCCGATCCCCCCCCCCCCATGCCTCTCAACCCGAAAATCGCACCTACCAACTACTTTGCCAATCTTCACCCGTCGAACAAGTCCACGAAATAGCCGATACTAAGTCGTTAAATACTAAATACTTAAAAATATGAAATACAAATTTTATATCGAGAATTTTGATTTATTATTTTCAATTAATGAATCAATTATTTAAATCAATTTTGCATCAAGAAAATATGTAGATGCAAAAGATTTACTCTTAAATTGAATTAAAATGTAATTGTATCGTAATAAATATTTTTAGCTAGCATCTTTTATGGAAAAAATTAGTCATTACGCAATTAAAATTTACTGCCTATGAATAATATTATTTTGTTGTTTTGAAAAAAAAGCTGTAGAAATTCTACTAAATGAAACTATACGTTTCAAGACATTAAAAGTTTTAATTGAATAACATATTTAGTTGAAATTTAAAATAAATAATTTTTCAAATAAATATGATCGTACAGTGTTCTCGCATGTATAATTAGCGATTTGGAGTTTTTAGATGTAGAGTTAAATTTTATAGGAATACCGCCTCCCTCACGATTATTAATTTAAGTAAACAATAATTCGTAAATTTATATGTTTGTGTAATTAATTATGAATTAAATAAATTATAACTAAACGATAAAATTATATAATAAAATTATTTTTTATTTTATTTTTTTATATAATATTTTATAGAAATTTATGTATCTTACTATGTATATAAATTATGTCCCGATTTTTTAAATAGATAACCCCATAATTTCAATATTGAAAAAATGTATTTTTGAATTTTACTCGAGTGTTTTATCAGAATATATAAATATTTTGCCTTAAATTTCTCAATTTAAACTAAAAGGTCAGAAATTATTGGAAAGTTTCAAAAATATTTATCTCTTAATTGTTAGTTTGTAATAAAATAATTCGTAAATGAACTATTTATTGTCGCGGGCACATTCTCATCGTGCGCTATGCCCGTGGCTCGCAAGTTTGAGCGCGCCTGGGGCGCGTGTCTTTTGATTCCCGCGATTCGCGCTCAGATATTTATTCTTTGCATTTAGAATGCTTGAATGAAACTTTATTAAAAATATCTTTTTATATCGAAGTATTTATATGCGTGTTCATATTCTGAATTTTTTTCTTAAATAAGTATAGTTAAAGATTAAGTTTTTCAAAGCTCTGTAGGCTTTGAGGTCCACAATATTATCGCCACACTCGCGCTAATCACTCGTTTTTTGACAAACAGTTGTAAATTTATATTTTCTGAACCACCTTAAAATAAACTTAAAAAATACAATCCTTTTTTAGACATTTATCTCTATCTCGCGTTGTTATGCTAGTAATAGGATTTTGGTTCTCATATTATTTTTTATACGTATATAAAGCAAAATATCCTACAAGTGTTCTTTTAGATTTTTAAAGTATATTGCGTCTTTTAGCGTAATATCCCAGTGGGCACAAAATTTGGCGACGTCTTTATGACATCGTTACGGCATCTTTACGACAACCTTATGACAACCTATGTCCATGTCGTTTCGATGTCTTTGTGATATCGTAAAGACATCGTCAGATCATACGACTTATTCACGATATCGTAAAGACACCTTAACGACATGGACATAGGATGTCTTAAAGTTGTCTTAAAAATGTCGTACCGACGTCGCCAAATGTTGTGCCCACTGGGATTAGAATTTTCGATTATCTGCATATATTACTTACGATAAAACAAAATTATGAGTCCTATTTAAAAGTGGTTTAAAGAAATTTTGTAGGATTTTTCAAAACCTATCATTTCAATTTGAGACATTTTGTCGTATTTTGCGTCATTTGGTTCAAAATTGGAATTAAGTGGTGTCAAATTTCGGGCAATTCTGATACTTTCTCCATCATAAATAATAAGAATGCCATAAATGAATACTAATTTGTATCACTTTTTTGGGCGAATAACTTTTTTCTATCAATTTGTTTTTGTACCTTTTGTTGTTTTTCCACAAATTTTTCATTTTTATTTTCAATACCATTTTTATGATCAAAACCAAAACTATGTGTCATGTCAAAAAGTGACTCATAACAAATTTGTAGCTCTTTTTCGGGTAAATAATTTTTTTCAAATCATTTTTTTTCGTAACTTGTATCATTTTTTCACAAAGTTTTTTTTTATATTTTCAATGTTATTTTTCGCGAATAAAACGAAGCGTACGCCTCCTAACAAAAGTGATTATTAACGAATTTGTAGATCTTTTTTGAGATCACAATTTTTGTTGATTCATCTTCTTTTGTATCCTGCATAGTTTGACCACAAAATGGGATTTTTTATATCTCATTATTTTTTGAACAATAAAAATTAGAATTTTCAATTTTACAAGAAAATCCAAAAAGTTGTATGATAATCTTGTAGGGCTTTTAAAAAGCAATGTTTTTCTTTACTTTTTTTCATATCGTACGTTGTTTGGCTTATAATTTTGATTTTCGATTGATATTAAAAATTTTGAAAATGCTATAACTCTGAGAATTTTTTTTGTATAAAAAAAAGTGATCTGGATAAAAAGTTTGGCCTTCTAAGTACTATTAATAGCCGTAAATAAAAATTTTAAGTATAGAAAAAATGGTCCCAAAATTTGTATTTTTATACAAAATGGCTGTTAACGAACTCGTCCTTTCTTTTCGGACTTGTCGGACCTTTCTTTTCTTATCCTTTCTCAATCATAAATGATGAGAATGAGCAAAGTTAGAGGCCTTTCATTTTTTTTAAATTCATTTCAGTTTTTAAATCGCTTAAATTCTCTAAAGTAAAACGCTGTTACTTTTCTCTGTAATATTGATCCAATATAAATGAAATTGAGTGGAATAAAAGTTACGAACTTATAGATAACATTTAGTATGTTTCCTTATTATTAACTTTTAAAAAATTGTTCTTTTTTCCTCTATTCGGAATTCAACTCGTTTGGTTAGAAATTCTAGTATTCAATTGAAAATTTTATTATTCTGTAAAAAATGTAACTATTTTGTTAAAAAGTCATGTTGCTTCGTTAGGATATTGTTAAAAATTCGTTTTTTTAAATAAGAATTAATTTTTTTATCTAACAAGGTAAACATTTCATTTTTAATTTAAATTGATATTTTTATTAAAAATTAATATTTTCTGGTTTTAAATTGCTCCTCCTGGCTTTAAAATTCAAAAATTTTGTTAAAAAATAATATATTTTGTTGAAAACTCGTCTTATTTTGGTAGATCATTAATACAATGCTGGAAAATTCATTTCTTTGGTTAGAAATTTAACTTTTTGTTTTCACTATTTATCTTCTTTAATTGAAAATTAAACGACTTGCTAAAAGTTGAACTTTATCATTGAAGATTCATATTTTTGGTCTCGCCTTGATCTTTGGGGTTGACTCTTTTGTTGAAAGTTTAATTTCTCGATTTAGTTGAAAATGAATCTTTTTTTTAACATGTAACAATTTTATTGATATTTTGGGCTTTTTGGTTACGTTCTAAATTAATTTTTCATCTGAAAATTGGCAATTTTACATTTTTGTTAAAAATGTATACTTTATAAGTTTAAAATTTAATTATTTGTTAGAACATTCTTTTGTTTTGTTGAAAATTCATCTTTTTGGTCGAAAATTAATTTTCTTGATTTTTTTTACATCGTCTATTTATTAAAAATGAAATTGTTAAGTTCTAAATTAGTGTCTTTTGATTAATGATTTAACAATATGGTAGAAAATTAGAGTAGAATTCGTTTTTAAATGAACTTTTCTGTGTTTTTTTCATGTTTGTTAAATCTAGTTTTTTTTAAAATCATATTTCTGCAAGATTTACCTCTTTGGCTTAACATTGAACTTTTTTTGTTGGCAATTTGGTTTCTTATGTTAAAAATTATTTTTTTTTGAAAATTGCAACTTGTCTATTCTTGATTAGAAATGGATCCCTTATAAGTTTGAAAATTCAACTATTTGGTAGAAAATCAATGGAATTTGTTTAAAAGCGTTTCATATTGCACTCAAATCAATTAAAAGTGAGTTTTAAATAATTACTGATACGAGGGATTTTATTAGCTGTAAGGCATAGCGTGTATATATGTTCGTGTGTGTGCGTATGTATATATATATATTGAAAAAAATTTCGAAATTAATTTATTTCGTCAAGTGAATTTTTTTTAAGTTTGCAATAGCAAAGAAAAATGATCCAATTAGGGATTTCAAGTGTTTAAAATCGTAATTGATTTTTTTCATAAATAGTTTCAAAATAATTTTTACATTGTACACATCATCAATATGATATACCTAAAAACCAGCTGATGTGCACAATGTGAAAATTATTTCCAAACTATTTATGAAAAAAATAAATCACGATTTTTGAACCCTTAAAACCCCTAATTGGATAGTTTTTTTTGTTATTGCAAACTTAAAAAAAAATTCATTTGAGGAAATAAATAAAATCAAAAATTTTTTCAATCCTTGGTGGGAATTTTTTTACAAGTACGAAAAAGTATAACTATTTTTACAGGAAAACACCAATGAATATAATAATTTTTTAAATACTAAAAAATCCAGGTGGCCGTTTTAATCAAGGAAACAAATCTCCGGTCATTTCCCGGCTCGCAAAAAATTATTGAATTATTTTAATTCTTTGAAATTCTATCCTTTTCCATTTTTTTGTAATAGCCTTAGTTGCTGAGATGCACCTCTAAACGCCTTATATTTCTTTAGAATTTTTTTGGATTCTTCGATTCTTTGAATTATTTTTATAAACTATTTGGATTTCTTTGAATTTGTGAATTCTGATGAGCATAAGAATTGCAAGTGGTTAACTGCCCTCAAACTTTTAAAATTAAATTTTAATTTGCAAGGCACAGTCTAGTTAATGGTTTTTGCAATCAAACAAATTATAAGGAAAAAAAATGTAGGATGAATTTATATAGTGAAGAATTCGAACCTTCAATTCACTATTTTTGTAAAAATTATACTTTTTCAATAATGTTTGAAACTTCGCTACAATTCTAAAATATGACAAGAATTTTTTAAAACTTATTTATATAGTATTTCGAAAATTTCTCTTTTAAAAGAAACCAGACGAGGAATTAATTTAACTTTTTCATTTAACTAAATTCTGAATTAATTAAAAATTTATTTACTTTTTATATTTATTTAGTATCCTGAAAATGTCCCTTCTTAAAAAAGAGACCGTAAAAGAAATTAATTAATTTTAACATAATAATAAATATAATAATTTTAGGCCCTCATTAATTTTAATATTTTAGGCGTGTATAGACAGCCCCGAGTCAGCTATAGATATGGCTGGCGAAGGCAAGTGCGAGAATCGAGAAACAGACAATCACTGGCACTTTCGGTTTGGCTTTCGCCTTGGCCCCACCCCTTCCGTTATACTCATCACATGGCCTTAAGGCAAATCGCAGAAAAAAGTTTGAGAGTAGGAAAAAAAGTTTTCTGTGCATTTGTTGACCTAGAAATGCTTTTGACAATGTAGATAGAAGTAAACTTTGGGAAGTCCTGAAAGAGTATCGAATCAATGGATGGCTCT
The DNA here is from genome assembly GCF_010883055.1 of Belonocnema kinseyi. Taxonomy (NCBI): domain Eukaryota; kingdom Metazoa; phylum Arthropoda; class Insecta; order Hymenoptera; family Cynipidae; genus Belonocnema; species Belonocnema kinseyi. Next base: position 85,998,284 of record NC_046664.1, on the reverse strand, counting down.
TACAAGCTATAAAAACAATATATACGGGTAGCAAAGCGATTGTAAGGGTAAATGGGAAATTGAGTGACTGTTTGAACATTATTTATAGACAAGTGTGTAAGAATGACTCTTTTTCGTTCGAAGGAAAGAGTGACTAAACACTATGCGATATTTTATTAAATGATGAGAGAATTGAACAATTTGATAATTTCGAATACCTTGGTAGCTTATTTATTAGGAACGGGAAGATAGATGAGGAATTAGATAGACGCATAAACGAATGTAAGAAGGTTGTAGGTAGAGCAGGGCCCCTTATCAGAAGTAAAAATACATCAAATAAAGCTAAAATGGCAATACATAATTCTATACTTGTATCGACTGTACTATGCGGTAGCGAGACATGTACGTATCAAGAAAAAGATAAGAGTAAAATTAACGCATTTGACATGAGATGCATGCGCATAATATGCGGGAAAACTCTGATGGACAAAGTGAATAGCGAGATAATTCTGAAAGAATATGATGCAGAAGAGACGCTGCTAGACAACGACTAACGAAACAAGTGTATCAAATTAAAATAAATGGCAGTGTGCCCAGATGCAGACCGTGGGAAGAATGGTTAGAATGTGTGAATAAGACCCTAGTTAGAACAGACATGAGAAGCCACCGAAACACGAAAGCCTGCATGAAAAAATGTATGAACGCAAAAGAAGCTAGAGAAGTATGCCAGGACAGAAAATTATGACGGCAAATAGTTAATAAAAAGAGTGTCACTAGAGTGAATGACGCCTGAAACAAAAGACCCCGGACACTAATGGACCCAAATGGGAAACCTTACATAACGACTTTGTGAGGATCGTCACTTGGGGTGATTGCTAGAGAGATTGATCAGCATCCTGGGTCGTAGCAGTGTTGCGGAACGAACGTGTTATTTACATAAATGACACGAGAATTCAGGATAAATATAAAATATTCTATCCCCTCCTCACATTACTCATTTCCCCACCGAGTGAGTCACTCCTACCCCGAAAAGGAAATGGCCTAATGCTGTAATAATAATTATTATTATTACTATTAAATAGTAATTAAATATAATTATTACTATAAAGCTGAGCCTCAATGGCTCAGTTGGTTAGACACTCGGACTTCACCTCAGAGGTCCGTGGTTCGATCCCTGAGCCGGTACCTCTAGACATTTTTCAATGTACCTTTACTGAGGTTGTAGTGGTTCGCAACACACCTTAAGCTGTAGGTCCCCCCATCGTGTACTTGACTGCAACTCAGTCCGTCAATGATGGGGTAAAAGCCAGGCTTTGTCCAATATGTCTGGGCAGACTGCTCTGATCTGATCACTTGATTGCATTATAAAAATGTGTCCGTGACTAATGATATATACAGGGACAGCCCCGTGCAAAATGATCAAATAAAAATCCAACTCTAACCAAAAAAAAAAAAATGCCTTCGACATATTGGGCAGCTAAGCCTGTGACAACATTTGAACATAGAAATAATAATATATTAGATTTGAACATTACGTAGAAAAGTTCGCAATTTTCGATAAAATCAAGTGCGAAGCGTGAGATACGTGATGAGAATGTATTCGTTAAAGCCGAAGGAGCTTTAAGAAAAGAGAATTCACAATCACCAAATGATAATCGTCGATGCTTTGTCCTTTAATTCGACCGAGCGCGTAGCGCGAGGTGAATGTATCACCGAGCGCAAAGCGTGAGAAAAATATATTGTCGAGCGTGCAGCGTGAGAACCAACAAAATACGTGACAAAATACGTGATAAGTTTGGGGGGGGGGGTCTGCCGAAGTATCATTCTCCATGTGAAGGCTAATAAAAAAAGTATCACGTAGGGGGAGGGGGTCGGAAATTCTTGAAAAATATATTTTGTGAATATCAATTTTTTATAGGTGACACTTATAGGTGAAACATATAGGTTCCTGTATAGGAACCTATATAGGAATTTTCAGTGGGGGCGCACTCAAACTTGCGAGCGAAGCAAGTTGCGCGCACAGCGCGCAATGAAGCTGTGTCCGTACAGCGGGTAGTTTTTTTATTTTAAAAGCTGTATTTTTCTATTGATTACATAAATGTAGATATCTATTCTTGCAACTGAATGGATGAACCATTTTTTCAACAAGAACAATTTTTTTGCCAAAACATCGATATGTGAAATATTGCGTAAATTGGTAAGAAAAAGGGTAAATATGTAGAGTACAAAGTTGTTCAGTATTAAAGTTTCTACATAAAAGTATTTTACAGTTTTTTTAAATAGTGCGTTCCATCGAATTAAATTCTTAAATATTTACTTTGTTAATCATGGCTGCCTCTGCACTCGATGTCTTCGCTCGTATCGATTTGTTTCATTTCGGAAAAATAACGCAGCAGAGCACGGGAGATTTGACAAATGATAAAACATGTGAATTATACAATATTTTTAAACATCTAACCATATCTTAAAGATTATATTTGTGCAGTTTTATTAGCTGAAATGTCTAGTGATTTGAAAAAATTGGCCCGATAAAAAATATGCGGACAAGATTTGTCATAATATCTGACAAAAGACAAGTGACTATCAGGTATGTCACATATAATATAATGGGTGGCGGGAGTGTCTTCCAAGAATACTCTCTAATTCCGATACTTTTCTGCATCGCCTTGAATCGAAACGATATCGAGGCAATTCCAGAAAACATTATTTTGAATGGACACGACGGGAAAGGTTGATTCTATTCGACGCGTCATGTTGCCTCAACACGGTTCCAGCTAACAAGGTTGCAGAAGAGATCTGTAACTGTTCTAGAACGCAAGAGAACGTGTTTTAGAACAGTTTAGTAACAGGTTACAAACCAGCGAGTAACTGTCATCCCCCATATGCTAAAACAATTCTGTTACAGTTTTAGAACATTGAACCAGTGTTATGTAGCAATTCTGTAACTGGTATAGAACGCTGTGACAACCGATCTGTAACATTTCTAGAACAATTCCAGAACTCAATTACAAATGTTGTATAATAAATCTGTGACAGATCTATAACGCGGTGACAACCGTCGGAAATATCCTGCGAGGTGGAAATTTTGGTATACCCACAAATATCCCGACTAACAAAAATTATACGTCTGACATATCTACATTAGGGATATTCGCAAAGGTCAGCTCGATCATAGTGTAATGGTAGAGCCTCGTTCTGGAAGAACGGCCAGTTGATCTCGGTAGCGTCTACGCCAGGTAAATATGCTTCTCGCCGCCTTGGCTCCTCTCTTAAACACTCGACTCGTTAGACGAAATAATGAATATTCAATTATTCATTTTGCAACTACAATTTATCGAAAAAAAGAATTCTTTTTAATACCCATTTTGAATTAATCGCCAACCGCGGAAAAGGTAAGCGAGACGTATATGCAAGTTTGACGGAGATTTATATTGATCTTGCATTTGACACAAGAATAGTAAATAGGTTAGTATCCCCTGCGCGTGCGAATAGGGTCTTAAAATTGTTGATTTTTAATCAAATGAAGTACGGAAAAGATTTAATTAGAAACTTTTATTTAAGAAATGGAAAATTATTATATATGTAATAGGGTAACTGAATGAATTACGGAAGGGAAGCATTTTTCACAGAATCACAATATTATAAGAATAGGATATCTCAGAAACTAATTTATTTCTATTTCCAAAGTGGCCACCGCATAGGTTCCTATTCCCCAAAAGAGAACGTGTTTTCAATATATTTAATTCCTTGTAATTGTATCGACAGACACATCTCACAGAAATGTCATCTATTCCCCAAAAGTGTTCAATTCAAGTCCGCCTCTCTAGAGTTAAAGTTAGTTTAATTCACACATTTAAATAGATTTCTTTAATCGAAAAATCGCGTATTTATAGGAATACAAATTCTTAATTTTTCGGAATTCAACGCTTATTACTGGGTGGGTCATTGGTACCGTTACCGTATTAAATATAATATGTACAATTTCCTGGTCATCGTGAAATCGTTGACAGGATCTTACTTAGGTACTTTATAGGTTCTTATATGGGAACCTATACATAGGAATAATTTCCATATGTATAATAAAATGACCCAGGATATGACAAAGGTTCCTGCATAGAACCCTGTACAGGAAAAACTTTTATTTGTGCGGTTTGAATTTATATTCATTTATAAATTCGCACAACTCTGAGGATTCGAACCCTCGAACTAATGGCTCGACAGTTTCTAAACAGAAATCAAGAGTGCCCAAACACGCGCAGCCATCGAGGATAGACAATATCGGTATTAAAAAATTTCTAGCCACTCTTCCGATGAATTCGAACCACACATACTGTACAGGTACCTACATAAATTCCTTGTTACTTTTCCTTAAAGGAGTCATATGTCAGAACGCACATAGGAACCTTCATGTGATCATGCACAGTATATTGCAAAGTTCCTATGTAGAATTCTATACAGGATTCTATATAAGAATTTTCAAGAGGCTTTCGTACTTTATTCTATTATAAATAATCAATTTTAAGACCCTCTTTGCACGTGAACTGAGTGCTTGCATCATGCGCGCATGTATTTGCGTTACAAGGCATGCCTGGCATATATGCTTCCATGGACGATACATCTGCTTGCTGATCTGAACGTACGTCGTGCATGAAAATATCCAGAGGCGTGCCTGCGCCATGCGCACATGGTGGGCTAGAATTTTTATCTGGGCAGTTATGAAAGTAGTTATTTTATTATTTAATTTAAGATATTCAATGCAATAGTTTTCCAAAGAACGTAGAAGAAAATTTGGATGGCACAATACAGATAATTAAGTTAATAATAATAATAATAATAATAATAATAATAATAATATAGACAATAATAGAGATCGTCTATGATTCATTATTAGTTCTAGAACATGAACACTAGAACGTTAGTGCTAGAACTGTTCAGTAATAGATCTCAATTTTTGTTCTTGAAGCGGAAATGGTACAGAACGTCTGTGATTGGTCAGTTCTAAAACAATTACGTAGCAACTGTTCTGGAACCATTATTAACTTTTTTCCTGATTTGTTCTAGAGTACACTTGTAACAGGATTCTAGAACTTCGATATAACACTATCACGGCACAGTTCTAGAACAAACTTGAAACAAATGTTATTGAACGTCTGTTATTGGTCAGTTCTACAACAATAACATAACAACGGTTCTGGAACAGTTATTAATCGTTGCCCCCAGTTTGTTCTAGAACGCACTTGTGACAGGGTTCTAGATCTTCGATATAATACTTTTATGGCACAATTCTAAAACAAAGTTGAAAAAAATGTTACAAAACGTATGTTATTAGTCAGTTCGAGAACAATCACTTAATAAGTGCTCTGAAACATTTAATAATCTTTGTTCCAAATTCGTTCTAGAACACACTTGTAACAGGGTTTTAGAACTTCGATACAACACTATTACGGCACACTTCTAAAACAAACTTGAAACAAATATTATAGAACGTATATGATCAATTTGTTCTAGAACAATTCCATAGCAATTGTTACAGAACAGTTCTCTCCCCATCTTGTATTAACTGTTATAGAACACGGTTCCTTTTTTGATCTGGAACAGTTACAATCGCACACAAAATTATACTCGCACACACTCGCTTGAAACGTTTTTGGGGAATATAAGAAAATCAGTAGCTCCCGGTAGAAACTAGATGATTACCTGTTAATTATAAACGGTCGCAACACAACTCGGAGCGCCATGTTGATGCAACAGGAGTTCGTTTCATGCGAGTCGTAAAACGAATTCCGTGTTGAATCAACGCGGCCCGTGTTGTATTTACACGATCTTTTTCTCCGTGTATTTGCCTCTTCAAGAAAGGACCTTAACATCCTTGTGGCTGCGATAAACAGGTACTCTAAAGCGATTGCAATGAGGTTTGGATTGGACAAGGCCTGCGTCCAACTACACAGTGGAAGACCGCAGAAACGACATCATCGAGTGACAATCAGGATATTCAACTCATTAGGTAGAAATACCATTCAAGATCTTGGTAACGGAGAAACATATGCATATCTTGAAATACCACAAGCGGAAACACAAAATGTCCGTGTGTTAAAAACGGCCTTTGAAAAAAAGTATCAACAAATTCTCAGAAAAATTTGGATTTCCAAATCATCTAGGAAGAATAAGATACAGGCGATCAATATGCTGGCCGTTTCTATACTCTGCTATCAGAGATGCTTGTTGAGATCCAGGAATATAATGATCCAAATAACGATCCAAACATCAAAGTCGTTTGTACACATCGTGGAAAGCGAAAAATGGTATAGAAACCTTTAGACTGGCCTGCACAGTCACCTGGTGCAAATCCAATCGTGAATATTTAGAGTTTATGAAGATGAAACTTGAGAAAAAAGGTCCATTTTCTGTCAAACAGTTAACACAACGTCTTTGAGAAATCTGGTGGTGATTTTCTCCAAAGTAGGCAGAAAGATTGGTTGAAAGCATGCCCAAACGATGTCAAGCAATAATTGACAATCCTGGAGATTGAACAATTTACTAGGCAGTGATGATATAAGCGTCACATTCTTGTGGTGCCGACTGTAAATTCTGCGGCGATTTTAGACTCCTTAACAAGAGCCACAAAAACTTAGACATGTTCTCATTGGATGCTCAAAGTATGTATGATAAAGGCGGTTTTAAAGGTGTTATATTGTTATCCTCGGCATTTCTAGGGAGTTGATATTATGCCCGTCTTGCCACTCAACATATTAGTGCTACAAAGCCTGATATTGCCCTCCAAGATCTGAAGACCAATATAATTTACGGGACTAAATTATCGGCACCAGTGGATAGTAATATCACATCAAAGGCTGAAGAAAAACGGGCGAAATATCAAGCTCTTCTTTTCAAACTGAGCAGGCTGTACCAAGGCTACAAAGTCTATCTTATAGTTCTAATGCTGCTTTGGAGGTATGCAAGCTTCATTTGTTAGCCAACTCAAAAAAATCCTGGCTTGCTAGCGTCAGGCTAAAAAATCCTGGCTTGCTAGCGTCTGCCGCGTAAGGTCATCCGCGGCTAGAGACTGGATTCCAAGGAACTCTTGGCTAAGCTCTTGCTCACCTTCAGAGATAGAAGGAGCAGGGGTGGACGATGTACACGTTCCACTTTCGTCGGGATTGGTTGCTTTAAGGAACCACGATCGTAGTTTCTGGATTCTACAACTTCTTACATAATACACGGCAGCAAAAAGTGGGCAAAGTATGAGGATGGTAGCTCTAAGGAAGCATCTAGAGGCGACTGTTGTAACCTCCAATGTTTGCGGTCGCCGTGTAAGGACAACGGTGGTAATAGATGAACTCTAAACTGTACCGTCCTCTTAATTTTGTACCTAAAAAATCACCGCAAAATGTTTCAAACATCATATTAAATGAACTTACATCTTCATATCATCAGACACTTGACTTAGTCCGTGGCTATGATGAAAAATCGGTTTCATACGAGAAAGTACAAGATACTTACGTACCCAGATCTAGCCACAAGAATGAAGCGGGAGAATCTAGCAGAGCAAACACGCTGAATATCTTTAAACATATTGCGTTCAACAGCAGCTTCCTACCCTGAGAGATCTTTTGTTAGAATATATAAAAAAAAATGAATTAGAATTTAGTATAATATCGTTCAAAAATCGGGAAAACCGAGGTTTTATTACACCTTATTCGTATTACAGTACCGACAAGTATAATGTTATCATACGCGTCTTTAAAATACGAAGACTACAAAGTATAGTTAAATAGGTATAGTAGGCAAAGTATATAGAATTCTAAATAAGAAATATTACACAGTCACACCAAAAAAAGTGTGCGGATCTGGTAAAAAGACACACGCATTCCTATGGATTTTGGGGCGCTGAATTCAAATTCGGTATCAAAAATCACCCATCACGTCATGGTTGAGCCATAACCTCAAAAAATGACGAAAAATC
>NC_046664.1:85980420-85990242 GCF_010883055.1 Belonocnema kinseyi | reverse complement strand
ACTCGAGCCTAACCTAGAAATAAATCTAACCTAGCCTAACCTAACCTAACCTTACGAAACACAATTAAACTGATTGTGTTGTCCCGTTGTGTTTGCGGTACCATTTGAATCAGCTTGGGATTAACCTGCAAAGAGGTCAAACCTATCCTAACCTAAAAAAACCTGACCTAACCTAACCTGAATTAACTTCACGTAACACAATTAAACTCATTGTGCTGTCCCGTTGTGTTTGCGGTACCGTTTCATGCAGCTCCGGCTTAACCTACATAGATTTACTGAGTTTTCAAAAAATAATTTCGATAAGAAAAATAGCGAATATCATAATCTCGAAAACGTATTTTAGAAATTAAAATTTTTAATATGAAATTGACAGAAACCTGAGATGGATAGCAAACCATGAAATCATTATTCTTAATTTTTTATCAAGTTTCGTTTGAGAAAGCTCCTCCAATGTTTCTACCGTTTTCTGATCGAGCTGAAAGGTTATGTTTCACAGAATTTTTTAATAGAAGTTAACTTTCTATTTTCAGTTTATTTATTTACTATGGGATTGAAACTTTTAGGAATTCTTTCTCATGAAATTTATACACTAAGGTATTATTTTTAAATTTTGGTTTCAACAAATTTAACAATCATTTAACAATCATAATGAGTACAATTTATAAAATATTTCATCTAAATACACTCAAAATTATTATACTGAGTTACAGAGATATCAAATTATATAATGTTATTCGTACAATAATATTATTAGTTCATTTAACAAACATTTGTTTCATCAAAAATCAATTTTATCATTGCAAGTGATTAAATATTAAGCCTATCCATTAACAAAATGTTTAAAGCAACAAATCACTCGAGAAACAGGGTCCAGATATATCTCATACAGTCCTGAGTTGTCAAGCGACGCCGCTTTGTCTAAATCTGTTCCAAATATTGTATAATGTAAGTTAGTCGTGGGGTTTAGTTGTTAGGAATAAAACAATAGTAAATAGTAGGTAAGTTAGGTTTGAATATCGCCGCAGCGATTCTGATTTTTCATAGCGATTAGGCGTGCGATTATGTATGTAGTGAATAAATTAAGTATATAATAATCAAAATAATAATTGTACGCGTGTTTCCGTATTTAAATCTATTTAATTTGTGTATTTAGTTTTTCCTTCTAAAGGCTAAATCTTTTGGTGGAGTGAGTTATTATTCATTTACTCGTTTGAGATTCTCATATGCTTTGTATGAAACTTCAAAAGATATTTTCACTCTTTTGAATAAAATGTTTTACTATAGTTTTAACTTCGCTTATCAACTTTGACATAGTGAATTTTTAATTCTTGCAAGTTTTATAAAAGTTAATGCAACATCCTTCCCATTTCTTCGAACGAAAATATTAATTTTGCCGGCTGAAATCCACTATATGAACTTTTGATACGCAACACCTTTTTTCCCTATTCTGGAACGATACTATACTTAATTCTCATTCATTTTTATCATTTATTCTAACAGAAAGTCTCTTAGTGTATTGATTAACTCCCTTTGAAAGATGTGAAAAACAAAGACCTGATTGAAGCTAAAGGCATAGGTGATAGGGACAATGTACATCAAGTACTGCATCCACTTGAACCACAACCGGACATTAATAACGCTGACGTTAACAGCACAATCCCAGAAAAACTACAGCACTTTGAAAGGAATTTTGGTCACGATTTACTTCATGGTTCGCAACCAGCTGCATGAACGGCTCGTTTGAAGGGTCTATTGTTCCCGTCACTAGTATGAAAAAATCAGCGGGTATTAAAGAAAGTCCTTTTTTTTATTAAAATAAATAGATAAATTGAAAAAAATGTATTTGTATCTGACACGTCACTTCGGAATGATTAAGTAGCTTACAGCAATTAGAATTTTCGGCTAATTTTTTTAACTGTATCTTCTTTTTCTTAAATTTAATTCGTTTAAAAAATTATATAAGAGGGTTGTTTGAGTTTTAAAGGTGTTTAACAGGATAGCCTCGTGCAGGGAGAGAGATTCACTTTTGGTTTTACTGTAATTTATTACTCACAACTTGCAACAGGAAATCACAATCGCTAACTGCCTTTCCCTCTCTCTCGCAGCTGTTCTCGACTTCAGATCGCAGCGTCGTCTCTAGGCCGCTTCGCACAAGAACAGTGCGCGGTGAGTTTGCTGAATGCTCGTACATTATTCAACACCGCCCGCCTCGTTCCGTGAACTATCTTCATTGCTGATTCCGCTCACCTCGGCTTGGATAAGAAGGTGATGAAACTTCAGAAGCCGTTCGTCGTGACGGCTAAGTTGAAGGCCAGTTCGTCGGTGGCACCGAAACAGGCTCTTCTATGATGGGTAGAACTGTCAATTTCACGATAGGTCGGACATAAACACCGTGTTCGATTTTCACTGTAGCCGTTCTCACCAAGCCGTCGCGGCCGGGATGGACTGCTATAACGCGCACCAGAGGCCAGCTTTCATTCGCACGTAGAAGCGAGGGGTCTAAAATTAACATCAAGCTGCCAACTTGAATATTGTCTCGGGAATGGATCCATTTGTATCTCTGCTGCAGAGTGTTCAAGTATTCACGGCTACATTGCTGCCAAAATTTGGCTCGCTTTGTTTTCACTAGCTGCCAACGCTGGTGATGGTCCATACGCTCCTTGTGGATTGGCAGTTTGGGAACGGTTAGCAAGGAATCACCCAATAGTAAGTGACCGGGAGTGCAAACACGAAGATCGTCGATGTCGCCCGAGATCGGTCCAAGGGGTCGAGAGTTAAGCACTAGCTCGATGCTTACCAATAGAGCTGTAAATTCTTCGTAGGTGAGATTTTTTGATCCGACTGTCTTCTTCAGATGAGTCTTGAATGACGACACAGCGGCCTCCCACAATCCCCCGAAATGTGACGCCGATGAAACGTGTCACAGCGTCCATAAGACTCTCGGTCGAGAAATCTCCAACTGGCTCGAGATGAATGTTCTTCAAAGCCATGCAGACAAAGGCGGCAACGTAGATCTTTGTGGTGCGTACTCCTCGGCCTTTTTTAGGCAATACATGAAATGGCCAAGCATACTCGACTCCTGTTCGAGCTAAGGCTCGAGAGGGCGTGACTCGTCCTGGGGGTAGATTCGCCATCAACTGCGTCAGAGGAGACGATCGGTTTCGAACACAGACAACACATTTTAATATAAAATGCCGGATTCTGCACTTTCCTCCGTTGACCCATGCCCGCTGAAGTACGTAGGAGTACGTTGAACGAAAGCCTACGTGAAGAGAGCGGGCGTGAGCCCATACAATTATGAGTTCGGCGAGATGACAAGCTTCGTCCAAAATTGGAGGGTGTTTTACATGATAAGGTAACGAGGAGTGCTCGACTCGGCCTCCAACTCTCAGAACTCCACTCGGATAAACAAGGGGGCTAAGCGATCTTAGCGGACCTTTCGGTAGAGGGTTTGATCTTCCGTCTAGTTGCATCTGTTTTAAGAAATTAATCTCGCTATTGAAGGTTTCTCTCTGAGCGTACCTGATGCAGGACTTCAGCCGTGTCAAGAGTCTCAGGAGTCGACCGAGATCGGAGAAGTTTGTCATATGATCTGATTTTTGTTGATTGGCGGTGCTCGCCAAGGCGATGGATTAGTAGTTTTCACCAAAACTGTGAATCTGTCCGTCCCGCTGATCTAATCGCCATTGCGATGAAGGCCTCGCTAGCCACGTTCAACCACTAAACCAACAGCTTTCGTGTAGAAGTTGCCTTACATTCACGCCGCGAGAAGCGACGTCAGCCGGATTCAACTCAGATGGAACATATCGCCAGATCATCGACGGGCAAAGCTCTTGAATTTGGTGGACGTAACTGTCCACGATTGAGTTGCCAGTCGGTTCCTTCGAGCGGATCCAGTGCAAAACAATCTGTGAATCAGACCAAGCACAGCACAGATGTGGCGGTATCTCGAGCTCAGTACAGACTCTGTGTAGTAGTTGTGCAGCGATTAAAGTAGCTCCTAGTTCGAGACAAGGGATCGTCATTCGTGGCAATCTTTTCTCCGAAGGTCGCAGGCTACGGATTGCGCCAATTTGGTTTTTGTCACTAGAAAATTTACGACGCTAGTGTCATCAGTTGTTGATGTTTGTGAGTAGACCACCGAAGCCATGGCTCGTCTGCTTGCATCCGAAAAAGTGTGAATCGCTGTGTTGTTTGGTTGCGGACCTGTGGAAATCCATCTGGGAAGGGAGATATTGTCGAAGGCGGTAAAGCTCTCGCATGTAGATTCCTATCTTCGACTCATAGACGATGGCAGCAACTCATCCCAGTCCAAGCCGGCTCTCCATAAGTCTTTAATGAGGAGTTTTATTATTAGCGTAGCCGGGGCAAGCCAACCACATGGATCAAATATTGATGCCAATGACGACAGCATTCTGCGCTTGCTTTGCTGATCTGCAACGGTGCAAGGGCGCCCAAGTCCTAGTGTATCTTCCTGCGAACACCACGCGATCCCCAACTCACGAACAGGATTATCGGCGGAGAGACTAATCCATGTTGGCCGAAGACGGTCGCTCGCATCCAGATTTCGCAGCAGCACATGCTGATTTGATACCCACTTTCTTAAATGGAATCCTCCGGCCTTCGTCAATTTAATGAGATGACCCTGTAGCCGGAGAGCATCTTCCAGCTCATGAGCTCCTGTGAGAATATTGTCGACATATCTGTCCTTTAGCAATGCCTCTATAGCTTCCGGGTAATCCTTCCCTTCGTCGTTGCACAGCTGCTGTATAGTTCGAAGGGAGAGATAAGGAGCGCACGTCGTTCCATAGGTGACTGTTATCAGTTGCATGTGTCGAACTAATTCTTCTTCGTTCGGGCTCCACTCTCATCGAGCCATATTCCTCAGAACATCATTTGAATGTCCGTGGCGAACCCGACTCTACGCGTTCTCCAGCGTAGTAAGACCAACCAAACCTCTATTCGTAGCTTTGGACCACAGTGTAATATGTCGTTGATACTCCATCTCGAAGATGTGTGTCGAGAGGCGTCGAAGACCACTCTCAGACGGTCAGCATCGTCGCCTTGCTGCCGTATGCTTTGGTGTGGAATGTATTTCACGATACAGTCAGTCCGGCGTAGCTCCTCTTCGGTTATAATTCTCATATGACCGAATGTTAGTTAATCGGACATAAACTTTCTATATGCAGCTACGAAGCGATCATCCCTTTTCATTTTTCGATGAAGTCTCGTTAGTGTAGCGCGAGCACTAGTCTCGCTGTTCCCCAGTTTACTGGCTGCGTCGTCCATCAGTGGCATCAGTGACTCACAGGCCTCGTGTAGTTGTGATTTGCGCTGTATGGGAGGCATGTCTTTCATTTCCCAAAATCGTTGAATAGAGTCATTGAGCTTCCGGTGCCATGAGGGTTCGGCAACCTCATTGAGTGACGACAGACATTTGCCTTTGCTTTTGACATGTTTCTTGCTGACACAACCAGAAATGGTCCGACCGACTGCCGTCTTTTGTGCAAGAAGGTCTCCACTTTGCATGCTTCCGGGTTTCATAAGCTTCGGTAGTAGATCAGCTCCCAGCAGTAACTCGATCGATCTGAGGATGCCGAATTGTGGATCAGCAAGTCGCATGTCTTTCAAAACATAAGGTCATCATCGTCAATAGGAGCAGCTGGAGTTGTAATGCCCAGCCGTGGAAAGCATACAGCGGTGTACTCCACCGGTGACGAGCGATCTGTCAGATGAAGATGAAGTTGGGCCGTCTGGATGGATCGCTGAACGACGCCGCCTCCCACGTCGATTATACAGTTGTTGCTTTCTTTGGTAGTCGCCTTCAATCTTTGGATGATCTCTGCTGATACTAGTGAGAGTTCGGAGCAAGCATCCCACAAAGCTCGAGTTTCTATGGGAGGTTGCCCAAAGCTGCCCGCAGATAGCATTCCTGTGGAAAAAACGGCTAGTCAATCTAACCTAGGAGGGTCTCCCTCTATGGGGTAGGTGCTTTCCACTCCAGTTGTTGCTGTAACCCTGGGCATTTTGGCCGAATCTCTGCGTCCTTACCGGATACGTGTCTCTTATAACCAGCCTCATGTAGTAAGGTGTGATGGGACGCTCGATACTGCTGAAATGTTTACTGAGATGGGCATGATCTTACAGTATGCCCCGACCGTAAGCAGTTAAAGCAAAGACGGGCCTGCACAGCTTTATTTCGGCGCTCTCTTGGTTCCTGCTTCATGAATTCTTCGCAGCGACCTGTGTAGTGCTCGGATTTACACTGCGCGCAGCTGGTAGGTACAAAGCGAGTGGCATAAGTTCGTGATCTACGCAAGCCACAGGAAGCTGGTCTAGGTCGAGATAAAGCTACATCATTCGATGAGCATGCACCCGTTGAGCGATAGCGGCTACTCAAAAATTTACTCAATTCTTCAAATGATGGCAGCCTTTGTCCTAACCTGTCCAGGACAGCGCCCCCTTGTACCTCTGATTCCAATCTCTCTAGTTTATCCTCCCATGTGCGTCGAGTGATCGGATCCATGCCCGATGCAGCTATTGATACCAGCCACGCATCCCACTCGTTCACAGGACAGTTGAGCGTCTTCAGCTGATCTCGATGACAACGAAGCGTGTCCAACAGTGTTCGCAGCGTTTTGTCAACTCTTCCCATAATGGTTTAATGCTTCGTAAAGCATTAAGATGACCGTAGACTAACAGCCTTCGATGTTCGAAACGATCCTCGAGAATGCTCCATGCAATACTGTAGTTATCGCCGCTGAACTGGATTGCGTCCAAGGCAGACTGTGCCCCGCCTTTAACCAGAGTTTTTAGGTAGTACAGTTTTTCTACGTTGTTGAGGCTGTCATCATTGTGACTTAATGCCTTGAAAAGGTCGCGAATAGATTCCCATTCCTCTCTCCTTCCAGAAAATTCAGGTACATTGATGCGCGGAAGTCGAGCATGCGACTGAGCGTGTCTCTCCGTTCCTCTGCTGTAGTCCATGGATTGAACGCTTCCTCCTTCCGTGAGTTGAAACCTCACGTTGTAGATTTTTGCCTTCCCCTTGATGTAGTTCCGTTTCACGGAGCCGTAAGTTGTTGCTCGATGGTAGCCGTCTTCCTCGTTTGCTGACATCAAGACCGAATGGTTGCTTTGGAAGTCCATCCAATAAGACTCGAGCATCTGCATACGAACTCAGGCGACTCCCAGGGTTCACTCGACATCAGGCGTTGACAAGATCGTTTCAGTAAATGCATTTATAACCTCGACCAATTCCTTCTGGGTTGCCAGTAGAATTCTTCTGAAATTGAAATACACGTGTTACCTCGACGCTTCGCTTAGCGGAGTAAAATTAATTTGACCATCGTTTATGCACTCGCATTGACACTCGACGTTTTTGTTGCGCAGAGCAGTTACTGTTGCATCAATCGTGATATGTGTTTTGGTGTTAATTTGACATAAACGTACGCAGGTTTGCTGCTCGATGCACCTGAGCGTGCAGAGCTACAGAAAAACCAGAACTCAAACAACAGTCTCGATACGCGTAATAGCGCAGAGATCTAAAAAACAATCTGGATGTTGACTCGTAAAAACATATTTAAAGCCATACTGTGCACTTACTCAGTTAAGGGCAAACGACATCACGACGTTATTACAATTCATAGTTGTTGCAAATAAATTTACAATATTATAAAGTTGAAAGATAAAGAAAATATTGGTGAAGGCAAAATTCTCTTAAATTCTCTGTAAATTCTCAAGTTATCTTAAAATGACGGCCACAGTCACGAAAACGTGACAGGATTTTAAATGCCCGAGAAATTTAGAACTCTAGGCACGTGCGCCTACTTCGTGGGCTCAATGTCTATTTTTAGGTTATGCCTATCATTTTTGTCTTGGGACGTCCATAAAACACATGACTCGGAAAGAGATGGGGGGGGGGGTGAGTAAAAATATCACGGAAAATAAATTGGTGAAGGGGGAGTTAACCCAATCACGTGGCGTTTTTAAATATACATTTATTTTAAAACAAGATTATAAAAAAACAATTTCTGATTAACTAACCTTCTTATTAACAGACCTGCCCAGGTAGGCAAAATTCCCGCTAACGAACACATGTTCAGCGTATACCACTCTGCCGTCCCAAAAGCAAAAGTCGTACCCAGGAAAAAAGAACCGATAAAAATCAAGTCAGTTTGAATTGTGTATCTTTCATTTGCAGATTGAAAGAATGAAAATGCAATGGGTTGGTCATATTTTTAATCGGTAACCTGAGGGCGGTGCTTTAAAACTGCCATTCTACATTCGTTAAAATGCTTAGTAAATAGAATTGAATGAGACTGACTAACCTGAAATAATTCCTGTGGACATTCAACGATTCATTAATGTGCACATGAATGGGTTGAGATTCAATTTAAAATGGAGTTCTTAAAAGATTACAACGAATAGTAAAAATACGATGCACACACAGCAATTTTCAATAAGCGTGAATCTGCCAATTGTATGTCTCCTCAGGTTATGTTTAACTGAGTAGAATATGCAGATTAAAATTGTAAAGAATTAATTCTTTCGAATGACAAGTATGAAGTAATACATTTGATTATGACAATTCTGATTAAACAAAAATTAAAGAAATTCAAGTTAAATAATGTTGTTATATATTATAATTGATGCGACAATTTATTTTCTAAATTTAGTGATTATTTAGTTGTAACTCTTTTTATAATGGTTTTCAATAGATTATTTTGTGCAAGAATTATAAGATTTATACTGAATTAAGCGTCAGTGACATTAAATTTATTCAGTGCACATGCTAATGGCTGCAGGGAGTCCACGTGTTAGAAACGAACTCTGCAATTCTCTAATATCCATTTTCATCACAAACATCCAAATGTTTAGAAATTCAATACATGCACTTTTGTTAAAGGTAATTTCTATAAAATAAAACAAGAGTGATAGTTTCTGTGAATTTAAGATTGATATCAGGTAAATGTAAAGTTTCATATAACCTAGATATTGTAACTTATTTATTTTTCACTTTCAGTGATAACGAGATTTTATAAACGTAAATTAGAAGAAAAAATTCAGTTTTGGATATGTAAAATATATAAATAAAATTTTAACATTCTAATGTGGTGTGATGCAAATATGTGAAAAAAATGTTCGACAAAATCAATTAAAATGCCTGAAAATAAATAGTCTGCGAATAAAAGTAGACTACATGTATGCCAGGATTTTCTTAAAAGTTTCCCATTTAACTAGTTTTTAATAAATAATTTAAACCATTCAAATCAATTTTTTTAATGAACCATTTCATATCGGAACTGAATGGGTATGAAAAAAAGATTACGTGGCCGATTAAAAAAGCCGGTTTCTCATTCGAAACTCATTCTAAGCTATGGGCAAGTATCTGGAATTCCAGTGACAGATACGCTTTTCAGAAGACCTCAAAACCCATTCAAATGCAAGTGAATGGATTTTTGTTTCCTGGGTATCTACACATTTTGTCGAAAATTAGTTTTATGGTAATGGACGTGTTCCTTATGACTTGCAAACTTTTCAGGTATAACTAATTATTAGATTATATGTTACGAAAATGCTTATTTCATGGAAAATATTTACGTACCTTTCAAGGTCAAAAGTTCGCGATCATTTCTAATGTCAGACCTACTAGCGCATGCGCTGCGAGCAGATGCTTTACGTTTGTAGGTTTTAAAGTATATTTTTATCAAAACAACGTGCAAAATAATAGAAGGTTTTCTTGCTTTAGGATTTGTATTTTACATTATTTGTTTGCAAGTAACATATTCCTTTCAAATCTTTTACCATCACTGTTTACAA
>NC_046664.1:85975694-85980320 GCF_010883055.1 Belonocnema kinseyi | reverse complement strand
TAAAAAGTAATAATAAAATTGTTTCCTGCGTTTTATAAAAAATGTGTCTTTGAAATAAAACAGCACACATATACAAATTTTGTATAAGCTCGGTAAGAGCATAATATTCCTAACCTCCCAATCAATGCTTACGTGCCTTTATAGCAAAAATTTCTACACACTGATATCATCGAAAGTGTAGTTACATGCAGAAAAAGCAAAAAATGTAAATGTAAATGTATAAGTTTTGTAAAAGTCTTAGATAAGAAAAATTTTTTATGAAAAGAAATTTATTTCTCAATATTACCTCCATTAAGCTAAATAGATTTGGTTAAGCGATCTTCCAGTTTTTTATTCCATAGGAAAAAAAAACTTTTATCCATCACTGGGAAATTCACGTTTACAGCACAAATAACTTCTCCATTCGTGCAGTATTTTGCAGAGATGGATACAATTTTTTTTTCGATGAAATAAAAAAACTGCATGAAAAATATGCTGTCAGACCGAAGGAACCTAATGGAGCCTTTACAAAGTACCCGTAAAGACCCCATTGAGTCCCCATTCGGTTCCTTTTTAAAAAACTAAAAAAAACAGCAAGATTAAATCTTAAACTGTTGAAATTCGGATTCTACGTTAAATTTTCTATTGGAAACTCACGGAATAACCGCAATACTTTTTTTGCAGCGGTATAAAGTTAAATTAATATATAAGATCTATAACGCCTGTTGACTGCTACTTACAGATGATGCATTTGAAGTGTAGCAGTCAACAGGCGCAATACGTCTTTTATATTTTTAAACTTTTTACCGTTTCAAAAGAAACTATTGCGATTATTCCGTGACCTTCTATAGGGAATTTTAGCGTAGAATCCAAATTTCAACTATTTAAAAGTTGATTTTGATTTTTTTTCTCGTTCTTTAACAAGAAACCGAATAAGGACCCAATGCGGTATTTACGGGTACTTTGTAGAGGCTCCATTCGGTTCCTTCGGTCCGCCAGGGTAACTTTGCTGTATATTATGAATTAGAAAGGAGACATAGAATTAGCTTCTTTTTAAATGATTAGTCTTCAATCTACTATAAACCAAAATCGTTTGTAATTTTTTTTGGCATTGATTAAATAGAAAATGTTACTGTTACACCAGCAAAACGAAAATTTTGGGACAAACTTCAAGAACTTTTTAAGTGAAAATTGCCTTTCTTTTTTGTGTGAATAACAATGATACTCATTCACTGCGATTTGCACAATATTGGCTTTTTGATCTATTTCAATAAAATAGTTTTTATTATGCACTTGAATTTGTAGTTGTATTCATTTGTTCCAGTAAATTCAAGATGAATGACATCTTTTTTATTAACACCAAACTCTCGCTTTCAGTCAAGTGTCGGGGGTTGCCTTCAAACATACAGGGTGGACACGTTCGGGCTTACGTACATGGCGAACTTTATGCTACCCGAATTGCACAACAGCAGAGAAGAAGCCATTGTACAGGGGTATTTTCATATTTCGCGCCTTTAGAGTTGCATTCGGATCGGCCCTTCGGTCAAATGTGTGCATTTTTGGATCAATTTTATCATAGTTTCCATGTTTGCGTTCCAAACTTCAAATGGATACAAGTGTCAAAACAATATAGGTTATGTTACATAGTAATTACAAATAATAAAAGTGTTTAATTATTAATGAAGTGATTAATGAAGTAATTTTCTTAAAATTATGTTATTTTCGATATTGCTATATCTGGATATGATTTCCAAACTGGCATTTGATCAGCCCCTAAAATCAATTTTAAGTAATTTTGATGGTATCCGTGAACAAAAAAATCTCGAAGCAATTTGTCTAGCCGGGATTTTAATTAATCAAGTTTTAAGGCATGTTTTTATCTTTGAAAATGTTTTCTCTGAACCGCATCTCAAAATTCGTTTTCATCAACCACTGAGATAAATTAGAGACTCGCTGAGGATAGGAGTGTATCAGGAATGAATCTAGAAGAGAAATTTTAGGGAGGAATTTTCATCCCAATCTTGTTTTTAAATTATTCTATTTTCGAAATGGCTATATCTTCATCTGATTTCCAAATTGACGTTTTATCAGACGTCATCTCAAAATTTCGTTTGATTAATCGATAATAAATATAACACAACCGCCAATTGAAAAGGTAACATCTGAAATAAAATTTACAGAATTGGTGTCTTCATTTCTAACAGAATAATTTAAAGTTGAATTAGGCCGCAATCAAATACAATAAAATAACATTTCGAGTAGCTTTGAATTATACTCAAAGATTTTTATTTTCTGATAAGATACCAATAATGTATGAATTTTATTTTTAGACCTGATAAAATAGATAATTATAGAATAATTTCCAAAAAAAATTGGAATACAAATTTCGACCTAAAATTTCGCTTCTACATTTCTTTCCGATACACTGCTATCCTCAGCGATTCCCTAATTAACTTCAATAGTTTATCAAACCAAATTTTCAGATGAGGCCTACAGAAAACATTTTCTGAAATAAAAAAATTCCTGAAAACTTTATTAATTAAAATTTGAGTTTGTTAAATTGTTTCGAAATTTTTTTGATACACCGATACCATCGAAATTATTTGAAATTGATTTTAGGCGCTGATCAAATGCCAATTTTGAAATCAGATCCAGATATAGCAAGTTCGAAAATGAAATATTTTTATTTTAATTTGAATGTAAATATCGTCCTAAAATTTCTCTTCTAGATTTAGTACTCCACGGGAAAAATTTATCCGTAAAAAAGTCACGAACTTGTAGCTAGGTCTCGGATACGGGATAAAAAAATCAAACATTAAATCCTGAATTCTATGAAAAATTTATGAATAAATTTAGAACTTTTTTACAAACAGTTCGAATACCCTACGAACAGTTCCTGAAAATTTTAGACTTGAATATAATAAGAGAAAGATTTTATTTGTGCGATTTAATTTATACTCATAAATTCGCACAACTCTGAGGATTTGAAACGTCGAACTCGACAGTTTCTAAACATAAACCATAAGTGCGCACACACGCGCAGCCATCAAGGCTGAACATTGTAGGTATAACAAAAATTCTAGCCACTCATCCGACGAATTCAATACTACACTGTGTTGGTCCAACAACAATCATAGGTTATAAAAATACCAGTGATTTCTGTGGGAATTTTACACTACAGTGTAACTGAAATAAACATGTAGTTTTACAACGTTTATGTAAGCATACAACGATTAGTGTAATTTCACACGCGGAGTGCAATACGTTTTACAGCAGCGATGTAAAATTCCATAATCCTGGTAATTCCCCAGAGGGCACAAAATTTGGCAACGTCTTTACGACATCGGGACGACATCTATACGATAACTTTACGACATCCTATGTCCGTGTCGTCAAGGTTTCTTTATGATATCGTGAGTAAGTCGTATGATCTGGCGATGTCTTTACGAAATCGCAAAGGCATCGAAACGACATGGACATAGGATATCGTAAAGTTGTCGTAACTATGTCGTAACGACGTCGTAAAGACGTCGCCAAATTTTGTGCCCACTGGGTCCGCTGTTGAACGCTTGATGGCTTGGTAACCTGCGAGGCCTGCGAGTAAATTCAGCGCAAGATTGTGCAAAATTTTAGCAGCATTCGGATATATTTTAGAATTGAAATCGTGGATTGTAATGGGTTGAGCGCATTACAAAGGCAAAGCGCAATGTGTTTTATTGAAATACATTTGTTGGCATGTTTAGCTTGCTTGCGGAAAAAAAAAATTTTGAAGGTTACGGCTGTTTCGACTGCAGCTGATATAAATTAGGATGCGCCTATTTCGCCCACTGATCATAACCTTATAAGTTTGATGCGTATTTGTTTTGTAACAGCAAACCGAACAAAAAGTTTAATTTGTTCTGCCTAATAAACACATGACTCCTTTTATTTATATATCTTATTATTCTTACGAAAATGGACAGTTTTAGCGCTACGCGGCGCTAAGCGCTCAAGATCAGTGAATAAAACGAATTACAACAGATTTTGTTACAAAAGCGATGTCAACATAGAAATCACGGTTCAGATCGTGGTCTGTCATATTTTCGCCTACACCGTTGACTCATATAGCGCGCTTCTCAAAACGATCAAACGCTAAGCGCCCAAGATTTGAACTTGACTAAGTAATTACTTTTTTAAAGACAGAAATGTATCCAAAGTAACATTAGTAACTACTGCGCACATCGATAATAACAGTGTACCCTTCGCCGGAGGGCCGAACGCTAAGCGCCCATGATCAGCGAATAGAACCAATCCTAGTAGCTTTAGCGACACAAGCGATGTCTGTATACGAAACACGCATGAAAAAGTGGTCAGTAAAATGTTTAGCCAAACCAATGAAAATATGAGTCAACACCGTTGACTCATATAGCGCGCTTCTCAGAATGGGCAAACGCTAAGCGCAGAAGATTTGAACTTGACTAAGAAATCACTTTTTTAAAGGCCTTTCACAAAAGAAATGACAGACAAACATACCGCCGTCGATGGAAATAATGAGTGAATGCTGCATGATGAACGACTGTCACTTTTTATAGCAAACAAAGAACTACTTCAGAATGAGTGACGAACTGAAAGTAGGCCTAATGACTTTAAAAAAGTTAAAACCTCGGC
>NC_046664.1:85963399-85975594 GCF_010883055.1 Belonocnema kinseyi | reverse complement strand
CACTTATTATTTCAATTGACGATGGTATGCTTGTCATTTCTTTTGTGAAAGGTCTCGAGAGCGGATAGTAATTTTATTGGTAAGCTTAGGGAAAAAAAGTCCTATCTTTTCCCTTCTGTATTGATTGTGTTGTATTTCTTATTCACTTTTTGTGTTTAGTTGCTTGTGTTTATTTATTTTGTTTGGTTGTTTCTGAATTTTTCTTTCGTTTTATTAATACATTCCTCTGCCTTTTAAGACCATAAGAGCTTGTTTCTCTTAAGGAGTAAAAAATGGCATTCAGAGTTCGACTTAATTGCTATGTGTGCGATAGAGTCTATCAACCAGGAAAAATGGCTCGAATTGATGGAAATAATAATCCTGATAGGCAAAACATTGCAATTTTTAGACGCCTTCAACTTCGAAGACCACCAGTTGAAGTGGCCGATGAGAGTAGGGTATGTCTCAATTGCAATCAATCGATTCCCAATGAGATAGAGGATCTCCAACGTGACCCAGGCTGTTTAAGACTGAATGTTCTTACACAAACAGGCAGGCAAACGTGCATGTTCTGCAATGCTGATGTTAATACTCCAAGACTTTCTATTGAATGTAGAGTTAGGGCTTTAATTGTCATGAACATTTTCATTCTAGAAAAAACAAGAGCATGCTTGAATCATTTGGATGAACATGGTTTCATCTTAGGCCTCTTGCTTCCGGGACTACAAGCGATTAATAGACCGTATAGGATTCCGGGACAGCAGTTACTTCTGTTTTTGCAGCAGCTTCGTAACGAAGCAAATGTTCATGCGGCCGCGGCGTTTAATAATCAGGATAGTTTCGCTGATGACGAGTTTGAAGCTATTGCTCCTGTAACAAAGGAACAATTTAGAGAATTGTATGCATTTCATGATCCAATTCCACACTTACATGGACATGGTGCCAGATACGTGAGGAAAAAAGATCTGCTGACTTTCCTTTAAAAAATTCGTCATGGTCTTTCTGATGAATTTCTGAAAATGATTTTTCATTATTCGAGCCGGCAAGCTACAAGCATGGCCATTTCTACTGTAAGAGAGTCTTTAATGCAGCGATTTGTGCCTGGTAACATTGGATTTAATGCGATAAGAAGAGAGGAATTCATTGAAAGACACGTGACATCATTCGCCAATGAACTTTATAATCCATAACCAGAAATTCTCAGAGCTATTGCTATCATCGATGGAACTTATGCTTACATGCAGAAGAGCAGTAGCTTTCGCGTACTTCGACATTCATTCTGCAAACATAAAGGACATACTTGAAATACAAGGACCATATTTTTCTGACTCGCGAAACAATGACGCAAAAATGCTCATTAACGAATTTGAAAGAGATTTGGAAGGTATGAGAGAATTTTTCGACATTGGTGATATTTTTATAGAGGACTGTGGATATAGAGATGCCCAAACACTTTTAGAACGTTTAGGAATTGTTTCCAAGATACCACCAATTCTTCAACAAGGACAGAGTCAATTGATAACGGAAGAAGCAAACGAAGCTTGGCTAATAACGAAATCTAGATGGATAGTGGAATCCAGAAATGGCCACATAAAGTCCATTTTCAAGTTCTTCGAGAAAACCATTCCGATGGCTCATGTACACAATCTAAGGGACTTCTTTCGTATTGCTGGTGCCATAATTTATCGATACCATCCTGTTAGCGAGATGCAAGGCGCTACAGCAGAGCTTGCAAGAGAATATATAGCAAGAGCTCGTGAGCCAAATATTGTGCAAGCGCGCGTAGAAGTGGACAATAAGCGCTACGGAAATGCAAATTGGAATCACCTGCATGAACTTCAAGTACCACAATTTCCTCGCCTTACATTGGAAAAAATACGCAACATAACAATTGGCGTGTATCAAGTAGAACTTGCCCCATCTTACGTTCAAGACAAGCTGCAACGAGAAGAAGATGAGGAGTTTCAACTAGATACGCGACTTAATGAACCTGGTTTGATCAGTGTACGAGTATTTTCTAGTTTCCGAAATGCGACAAGGTACCAGCTGTGGATAGCGTTCAATGACATCGATGACATAGGACTAGACAATAACGAAACGCTTCTCGGTTATTACTGCACATGTAAGTCAGGGGCCAGAACTCTTGGCACTTGCGCACATTGCAAGCGTTTTATGGTTCCTGGGTTATGCACATCACCAGCAACACGTAAAGTATCCTAAAACTTCCTTGCTACAAAGGATTCTAGACGCTGTTAATAGAGGTGACCAAGCGAACCCGAATCAAGAGCCACAAATAGTTTAATATTTCGCAAAAGCTACTGGGATTGGTTCTATTCGCTGATCATGGGTGCTTAGCGTTCGGCCCTCTTGCGAAGGGTACACTGTTATTATCGGAATGTGCGCACTAGTTACTAATGTTACTTTGGGTACCATTTCTGCCTTTAAAGAAGTGATTAATTAGTCAAGTTAAAATCTTGGTCGCTTAGCATTTGATCATTTTGAGAAGCGCGCTATATCAGTCAACGGTGTAGGCGAAAATTTGACAGACCACGATCTGAACCGTGATTTCTATGTTGACATTGCTTTTGTAACAAAATCTGTTGTAATTCGTTTTATTCACTGATCTTGAGCGCTTAGCGCCGCATAGCGCTAAAACTGTCTATTTTTTTGATTTTTTTTCGGATATTTCATCCGGCACTTATAACCTTAAAAATTACAACGTTTCAGCTAAATCCACCGAAAGCAATTTTCCCATACATTTAGTGCGGGTTCCTTTCCCACAGTGATCACTGGTATTTTTATGTCCTATGGTCTTTGTGGTTGTTAGTTACTTAGTTGTAATTCGGGCAAGGAGCCCCCTATGGAGCTCCCCTTGCGCTCAAGCTATTAAGCTTATTGTGCCACACCCTTAGCTGTCGCTATCAGTAGTTTACCCCAGACCTCTTAAAGAAGCCCAGCAAGTCAGTCACCGATAGCATTGTAGCTCCCTCAGGTTCCATAAAATAGGACCCAAGGGTTTTATGTCTGAGCCTTGCCAACGCCAGGCACTGGCATATTACGTTCAAAGATGTTTCATCATCCCTGACACATCTCCTGCATTCCGTAATGGGGTTATACCCCATTTTGTGCATATGGTAGTTCAAGTGGTTGTGCCTAGTGAGCATCTGAACCCACTGTCCGCACGTCTTTCTTTGGCAAGCTAAATATTTCCCTGGTTCTGTCCATTCTGCACGTATAGCCCAGGATAGAATTCGCCTGTCGGCAACCACGGACCTGCTCCCAGTATTCTCGGTGCTTAGTGCGGATCCAGCTTTTTATGGCAAAACCGATGCAGCAAGACACTAGACCCAGTACCGGTTCCGACTCTATGTATTCACCTGCCGCACCGCTTCTTGCCAGCTGGTCCGCTTTCTCGTTGCCCTTGATCCCTGTATGGCCAGGGACCAATATGAGAGCCACTTTATTCTTTTCTGCAAGTCGGTTTAATGCCTTTTTGCATTCCCAAACCAGTTCAGATGTTATATCTGGTTTTCCCACTGCAGCTAGTGTCGCTTGGCTGTCCGAACAGATCGTAATCTGTCTCCCAGCTGCGTTTTCCTATAATAATATCTCAGCACTTCGAAGAACGATAAGGACCTCCGCCTGAAAGACAGTAGCATGTCTCCCAAGCGCGACTACCACTTCCCTCCTCCTCGCACTGTCATAAATTCCCGCTCCTGTCCCTCCCACCCCCTTGAGCCATCCGTATACCAGATTTCCCCTTGGAGGAGTGGGTTACCATTTTCCTTCCACGCATCCCTACTTGGAATGTAGACGCGGAAAGCCCTGGTTAAGTCGTAACGTTTTGTTATTCTATCCTGCCTCATCTCAAGAATCGGCAGTGAACTGATGTTACTCGGCTGTGTCTAGTCCCCCGAGTCCATCTGTTTACTCTCACCAGGCGGCCTATCGCGTGTGCCGCTTTTGTAGTTATCGCAAGGTGAAGAGGTTCTTCGCAGAGCATGAAGCCTGTCGCTGCCGTAGGCGTAGTCCTCATTACTCCTATTAGACTTATAAACGCTAGCGTTTGTAATCGTCGCAGCCTATCCTGCAACGTTTTGAGTTCTGCCCGTGGCCACCAGACTACAGCCGCATTAAGGAGCCTCGGTTTAAGAACCGCGGAGTAAAGCCATGCTAGAATTTTGGGCCCTATTCCCCACGTCAACCCAAAAGCTCTCCTACACATTCAGAAAGTCATGACGAATTTTCTGCATTAGGTCTCCAGGTGCTTTTCCCAGCTGAGTCTGCTATCTAGGATTACTCCCAGATGCTTAACCGAGTCTGAGAACGTCAGCCTCCCGCCACAGAAAACAAGAGCGTCAACTTTCGGCATCTTGTAATTCTTCGTGAAAATGACCATTTTGGTCTTTTCCGAATTCATCGAGAGCCCTGAGCTATCGCAACAGAGCTCCACGATGCGCAGCGCCGACCATGTACGGCCCATCAAGGTTTCCAGATGAGCCTCCCTAACTAGGATTACAAAGTCATCCGCATATCCCTGAGTATAATACCTATGCACCATAGGAGGGACGACATGACACCCCCCTGTGGACACCCTCGTGTCGCTACTCCTTTAACTAGTCCTTCACCCCATCTAGTTTCGAGTCTCCTCTGGCGTAACATACTTCCTATCCAGCTTACCAGCTGGTTTGGTACAACACACCTCAAAGCCTCCGGACAGATGACATCTGGAGGGGTATTACTGAAGGCACCCTCCATATCCAAAAACGTTCCCACAGCATACCCCTTTTGTTCCAACTGCTGCTCCAATTTTGCCACAACAGCATGGAGTGCCATCATCAAAATTAATTAAAATTGATTTTAGGGGCTGATCAAATGCCAGTTTGGAAATCAGATCCAGATATAGCAAGTTCGAAAATAGAATAATTAAAAAAAAATTGGAATGAAAATATCGGTCTAAAATTTCTCTTCTATATTTCTTACTGATTCACTCCTATCCTCAGCGACTCTCTAATTTAATTTATTGGTTGATCAAATCAAATTTTGAGATGAGCACGAGAGAAAACATTTTCTAAAATAAAAATAATCCCTAAAAATTTTATTAATTAAACTCCGGGTAAGTTAAATTGCTTAGAGATATCTTTTTGATACGCCTATACTATCGCATTGACTCAGATTATAAATTTTAGGCTGATCAATCCCCAGTTTTGTGACAAGGTCCAGAGATAAAGATTTTTCAATTATGTTTATTGAAACACACCAAGCCGAAATGCACTAGTTCCATCTGCATTTCCTGATGTGTATTTCTTCTAGGATCGATCTGTAAAAAAACAATGGTAATCTATTATTAAATTCAGAAATAATGTTTAAATTATTAAACTGATTATGAAGTAATGATTGTTAAATTGACAATAAGTCATTATTATTTAAATTATTACTGCCGACACTGTCAGTGATAAACATAAAAAATCACAAAACACTTCCTGGGTAAAGAATAATCAATCTTAAGTAAAATAAACATTCCGGGCCGATCTGTCATTATTTCGATGTTATTTTCAGATTCACGTGTTTGTCCTAATCGCTGTAAGTAAATGTAGCTAATGTCAATTTAAAGTTTACGCATGTAATATCTTATTTACTTTATTTAATACATATCCTATATTTTCATAACATACCTTTTTTGCCGCAAATAAGCGTTAAACACAATTCACTCCTTGCCCACTGAAAGCGCAGAATATTATTACTATTTTATAGTATTTGTCACCCAGCAGACATTCCATAATGTTATTGGCACAGAAAAAAATTAACGCTTACTTCTCAGTTCACATGTCTTACTTCATTATTAATTAAACATTTTTATTATTTGTAATTACTATGTAACACAACCTATATTGTTTTGACACTTGTACCGATTTGAAGTTTCGAACGCAACCATGGAAACTATGATAAACTTGATCCAAAGATGCATGGACTTGCCCGAATGGCCGATCCGAATGCAACTTTAAAGGCACGAAATATGAAATACCCCTGTACACTGGCTTCTTCCCTGCTGTTGTGCAATTCGGGTAGCATCAAGTTCGTCATGTATGTAAGCCCCAGCGTGCCCACCCTGTATATATATATACACATTAGGGTGCCACCGGGCACTTTAAAATCCCATTTAATTAACATGGGGAAATTTTGTATTTTCGAAAAATTGAACTCATGTTCCAGGGTTTCATCGAAACGTGCCAATCTTTTCAGGGATTGAAGAGGGGTGTCTGCAAAATAAAAGGTTACTAACACCTTTTATTTCCAAGTGAGCCCCACCCTCCCCGCAGCGCCCCAAATATGACGCAAAAATAATAAATAAACTCCATTTTTACGTAGTATTGTTACTTGTCAGGAATTTCCGTCGTCTTTTTCATACAAATAATTACTAATGGACAATTTGAATATTTGCCATAACTTTTTAAACAATTTTCAAATGCTTAAGCAAATGTAAATTAATTGCACTATTATTTATTTCCAAAAAATGTAAAAAAAATAATCGTATTTTCTTATAGAAATGTGTTTATCATTCTTTGGAGTAGTTGAGGAGAGAGGGCTTAGTTGTGAGACAGGCTTAGTTGTGAGACAGTAGATTTTCTCTGTTATGCAATATGAACATTGCCGATCCGAGTACTCCCGAACTTGTCTTGTCCTGAGCCAGCGTTTGTGGCCAAAATGAAGTGGATAGAAGCATTATTGCATGAGTTGCGAATTTCGTGTGCAAAAATGGAGTGAAAAAACTTTTTTTGATTTTTTGCAAAGTGCCATTTTTTCGATGGATCAATTGAAAAGGGTAAGTGGAATGCATTAGCATTTAGTGTTTTCTTCATATTTTGTGATGCAGTATTACATTATGCCAAAATACGGTTGGAAAATTTGTGTTGTTGTCATCCTCACAGTAGTGTCATGGTTTGGTAATGAGACATAGTACTAGCTTAGTTGTGAGACACTTTTTCAACTAAAACCCAACAAAGGGATTATAATGCCAAAACATGGTGGAGAGTAAGGAGCTAACTTCTCCAGAAAACATTCCTGTTTTGAAGGAGAAAACGGCAACAAAGAAAGCAGCAGCAGGGAAGAAAGAAGCAGCAGCAGCGAAGAAACTAGCACCGAAGAAGCCAACAGCAAAGAAGGTAAAACCACCAGCCATGCGTTCCAAAGTAAAACCATCATCACTATCGAATGAAGATGCAGACTTTTGCACAATCTGCTAAAAGTTTTTGCCGACCACAATGACCGCTTTTAACTCTATCAAATGCATTTCGTGCGAGCGGCCGGTTCATTTGAGATGTTCAAATGCGTGCAAGTTTCTACAATTGCAAACATTGTGATAGCGATTTTGATTGAGAAGATGATAATGAACAATGAAAAGTGCCAGTTATAAAAATAATTATTGTCTACTGAAAGCCTTCCGAATTATATAAAAATTCATATTTGCAAATATTTATCTAGGTTTCACTTGATATTCTTTTTGTAGGATATCTTTAAAGGTAATTTTTCCAGTAAATAAAATACCATAGAAACAAACCATCATATTTTCTTATATTTAAATGGTTTGATTTTCATAAAAAGCTGCAGTCGGCTTTACTCGCCGGTGAAGGACAAATCCGACGAAATACAGCTTGTTAGAAATAATTAAATTAACAAATTTTTTTTTCATGTGATTAATACTTATAGAAATATAATATAAAATAATGTAGAACTCGAAATGAGAAAAAATTGAACAATTCAACATCTTATTAACTTTAAGAAATCATTAAATGTTAACTGGTTGACGCTGCTCCCCCTTACCCTACACGATAAACATAAACAATTCGATTTTGTATTGATGCACTGAGAAAACTATATGGCATGAATTACAATATATACCGTAATCCCTGCGCTATATATCGTAATTATCGCATTATAATAGCGCAAAATCGTGATATCGTACATTGCAAGTTTTTACATTATATTTCCCATAATTGTGCAATCTATAACGTAGACATTTAAGCTTATTACGTTATCACATTGTATTTCTTTTTTTGTGATCTCGCGAGAGTTCGACTAGTGAATAAGCGATCACAGAAAAAATTAAAGATAAGGTTTATATCGAATCCAGGTGAAAGGTTCACCGAAACAAAAATTAACCTTGCCAGATAAACTTTACATGAATCGAAGATAATTTCCGATTTTTAACTTTGCCTGGATAATCTTTTATCTTATAATCGCGCTCCATTTTTATTCGAGGTGTAGCGACAATTACGATGTCAGCGCTATCCAGCGTCGTTTAACTTCATTAAATTGGAGAGAAATGAGGATTCCCATCTGTGAGTTACTTTATGCGCTTTTGCTAAATGGTATTCAATAAGTTCCCAGTGGGCAGAAAATTTGTCGACGTCTTTACGACATAGTTACGATATATTTACGACGTTTTTATGACTGCCTATGTCCGTGTCGTTTCGGTGTCTTTACGATATCCTAAATACATCGTCAGATAATACGACGTTTTCACGATATCTTAAAGATGTAACGATATCGTAAAGACGTCGCCAAATTTTGTGCTCGCTGGGTTCTAATTCGTCTACAATAGTGTCATTTATTTCGGAAGAGATATATCAGTAAGAACAAATTTTTTTCGTATTATCTGCTGCTGATTGTACATGTTTTACCGAAATTTCCTCACTTCAGCGCGACGCAGCAGACGAGATCATAATTACTCTCGTAAACACGGTGAAACTTTCGCCGAATATTTTTAATTTTTAACTGTTGCAAGTCTTACCTGCAGCAAATTCTAACTTTTTTCTGTGATTTTTCTAAATCTGCTGTCTCGAGTTATAGCTCGAATTCACTCATACTTTGCCTTTTTGTCTTTAATGTTAAGGACGCCGGAGCAAACGACCAGCAGAAAAATTTAACATAATTTTTCCTGTGATATTAGTGAATTATAATATCGTAAAAGCTCCGGGACCCGCTTGCACGTTATCATATTGCGCTTTCTTGCAATATAGAGATTTTGCTATATATTTTTCTCCGTGTGAAGCAAATTGTTGTTTTTTATTTTGCGCCCTTGGATTGTTTATTGTAGTGAAAATTTTATAAATGGTTATAAGTTTTAAACTCGGTTAAGATTTAAAAAAAAGTAAGCGAATATTTTAGAAACTTGAAAATTAAGAACATCGATTAAAGTATTATTTCATTATATAAAATGTCAGGCTGTTATGAAATTAATAAAGTTAAACAATCAGAAAATAATATAAGGGATAAAAGATTTTCTGGTCAGAAAGATTATTATTCTATTATTCAAAAAGTAGCCACTAAAATTGAAGAAAAAATTTGGAATCGATTCCTGGTTGAAAAAAAATATTACACCAGCCAATAAAAATCAAAATTTAAGTTTTTAAAGCTGAAGTTTTTTAAATTTAAGTATTTAAGACTATATTGCGAATTAAACCTATCGAAGTGGACGTTTTCTGATCACTAAGCGTTTAATATATATAACACAGGCCGACAAAATTTGACAAAAGTCAAAAGCCACAAAGCAGACCAAACATTTCCGCAGGATTTCGATGCGCTGAATCGGAATCCGAACTCAAAATTGCTCCTGTACGTCAGGTTTTCAAGATATCCTAACCTAAAAGTGCAAAAAAACGCGTTTTTAGCTGTTTTGAGGTTATTTAACTGTACAAGAAAAATGTCTACCAGAAAGCTAATATGGAATTTCAAAGTACTATCCCAGTGGCCGCAAAATTTTGCAACGTCTTTACGACATCGTTACGACATAGTTACGACAACTTTACGACATAATATATCTATGTCGTTAAGGTGTCTTTACGATGTCGTAAATAAGTCGTATGATTTGACGATGTCTTTACGATATCACAGAGACACCAAAAAGACATGGACATATGATGTCGTAAAGTTGTTGTAACGATGTCGTTACGATGTCGTAAAGACGTCTCCAAATTTTGTGCCCACTGGGTAATCTTCCCCTTTCAAACCTACTTAGATTTATTAGAACAAAGGATCCCGCACGAAATACCAAAAAAAAGCGTACAGTTGTTTGGAACCAAACTTTGCACATTGATAAAACAATAAAAAATATGGAACCCGTGTCTATTCATTTCTACGGAAGCCGTTTCCTCGGGGTAGAAACCGCCCCTAACAAGCCACAAGCATGCTAACCCACCTGACCCTGGGAACAATAAGTTTAGTCGCATATTTTTCTTGAAATAATGAAGTTCCATGCCACAAGTGGGTTAACCCACCTACCTGCTAATCCACCTAAACCCAGAAATCACCGATACCAAATCATAAGCAGTCTAACCCACCTAACCCTGGGAGCAGCGAATTTAGTCTTTTACATTTCGTGAAATAATTGAATTCCACACGACAAGTGGGCTAACTTTGAAATGAAATTTTTCAATTTAACGTATTAACCCATTAACGCCGAGATGGTATCCCATTGTCCCTTGAAAATGTTATCTGAGGGGTTTTCGGGGGTTCCTTTTTGATCGGCTCAGATTTTGTTATAACTCCTAGAAGAGCGAATATGGAAGACAGTTAGGGCTTTAAAAAAATTTACTATTATGATTCATTTAATATTGTAAATTTACTTAGGATTTTCCAGCTTACTAAGGCAAGACTCAATATTTTCCAGCCACTTAAGGCTGGACTTGGCATTGCCCAGCTAAGCAAGGAAGTACTTAATATTTTCCAGCTAATCAGGGCAAGACTTTAGATTGCCCAGCCAATTATGGCAAGCCTTTAGATTCCCCAACCAAGAAAGCCAAGACTTTTTATCGTCCAGCCAGTCAAGACAAGACTTTGAATCATGCAGCCAAGCAAGGCAAGACTTACGATTGCCCAGCCATTTAAGGCAAGACTTGGGATTGTCCAGCTAAATAAGGAAGTACTTCATATTTTCTAGTCGATTGAGGCAAGACTTTAGATTGCCCAGCCAATCAAGGAAACACTTTGAATTGCACAGCCAATAAAGGCAAGACTTTGTATCGCCCAACCAGTCAAGGCAAAACTTTAAATCGCCCAGTCAGTCTAGGCAAGACTTTGAATCGTCCAGTAAGTCAAGGCAAGACTTACGATTGCCCATTAAATTAAGGCAAGACTTGGGATTGTCCAGCTACGCAAGGAAGTACTTAATATTTTTCAGCCAATTAAGGCAAGACTTTAGATTGCTCAACCAATCAAGGAAAGACTTTAGATTGCCCAGCCAATCAAGGAAAGACTTTGAATTGCCCAGCCAATAAAGGCAAGACTTTGTGTCGCCCAACCAGTCAAGGCAAGACTTTGAATCGCCCAGTCAGTCAAGGCAAGACTGAATCGTCCAGCCAGTCAAGGCAAGACTTATGATTGTACAGGGTTGACCATATTCGATGAAAAGATTTGGGATCACTGTAACTTTTGACAGAGATGACAGATCAAGTAATAACGTAGCGCCTTTGAAGCATTAGTCTAAGGAGATTTTTGCCATGGAGCAGTACACTCCATGCGAACGCTCTCAGATTGTTGAAATTTACATTCAACAAAACAAGTCAATTGTGAAAACTCAACGTGCATGGAGAAAAATAAATAAAGTGAAAACTGCGCCTTCTGCGACTACATTGTATCGTTTGTATGAAAGATTTTCATCAGGTGAGGCACTTAATAATCCCGAGCGTCCAAATAAAAAGCGATCAAAGCGATCGGATGAAAATATCGCACTCGTACGGGCCATGCCATCCGGTATTTTTCTCCATGCACGTTGAGTTTTCACAATTGACTTGTTTTGTTGAATGTAAATTTCAACAATCTGAGGGCGTTCGCGTGGAGTGTACTGCTCCATGGCAAAAATCTCCTTAGACTGATGCTTCAAACGCGCTACGTCATCACTCCACCTGTCATCTCTGTAAAAAGTTACAGTGTTGCCAAATCTTTTCATCGAATATGGCCACCCCTGCATGTCCAATAAAGGTGAAACTAATTGCTTGTTTTCTTATGGAAATTTTCGCGCTTCATGTCAAACGATCGTTGAAGAGACTTTCGTTGATGACTAGTAGGGTCATTATCATTTTTTTTGCAAAGACCAGCAATAGTCTGCCATCATTCTTACAGTCTGTCAAGTTAAAGCGTGGGTGGCTTTACTCGCAGTAGGTAAGGTGTATCGACATGATTTTGGTGTCAAAATATTAAGAAGAGCTCCCTCTTTCA
>NC_046664.1:85959462-85963299 GCF_010883055.1 Belonocnema kinseyi | reverse complement strand
AGCATGAAAGAGGGAGCTCTTCTTAATATTTTGACACCAAAATAATGTCGATACACCTTACCGACTGCGAGTAAAGCCACCCACGCTTTAACTTGACAGACTCTACATTGCATGGACCTTGATAATGTTGCTCTTTTTTGTGAAAGTCTTGATGAAAGCGTTCGCCCATTTCTTCACTGAACGCTCCGGTATTTTCTAGGAAATAATCCAAAGGAGATTTAAGAAAATGTAATTTCATACTCATCAAACAACCTAATCTTTTAAAATTCTTTAACAAACTAGATACAATAGTTCTAAACTTTGGATCTCGATTGTTCCCTGAAAATTTCTGTACAACATCTTTGAAACTCAACCATGCATCCTTTTCAATAGATGTCATGGTTTTGATAAAGTCATCATCTTTGATAAGTTTTCTTATATCAGGCCCAACAAAAATACCTTCCTTAACTTTGAAATCACTTAAATGCGGAAATGTAGGTCCGATATAATTGAAACATTCTCCTTCGGTGTTTAGGGCTTTCACTAATTGCTTCCTTAACCCTAACTGCCCAACTGTCCACTCTAATCTGTCTAGCCATTTCTCCGTTATCCAATATTCATCCCTTGCACGACTGTCCTAAAGGCAAAGAAAACAAAGGTATTTAATGGTTCCTGATTGTAAACCTATTATAAGATTTATCACTTTGAAGTCACCACAAATAAGCCAATTATGGACATTGTATTTTATATTCATCAGGAGTAATTGGAAAATATCATGAGATTCTTTCAGTGTAGTGTAGTTAAGTGACCTACTGAAATTGCAGGGTACTTATTCCCATTATGTAATAGTACTGATTTCAGACTTTCTGTAGACGAATCTATGAGAAGACGCCAATCCTCTGGCGTATATAAGTTTATTTTATATAAATTAATGAGACCTTCGATATAATTACAATACACAATCCCACTGTCCATTGAAAAGTACTTGATAAACTTTTCTTCTCTATTTCTGTAAACAGTTACTCTAGTGCCAGGTAACAATAGTTTCTTCTCTTTGAGTCTTGAAGCGCAAAGCTCAGATTTGTCGTTTGGAATATCAAGGTCACGTATAAAATCGTCTAATCCGTCTTGGTCAAAAAATTTAGGACTTTCATCATCAGATCCTTCCCAAAAAGAATCTTCAGTTGCATTAGGATCGTCAGTATCCATTGATTCGTGAATTGATCGGTCACTTTTGCTTTCAGAGAGATTTTTAATACCAATTTTGGCTAGTGTAACACTTTTTACATCAGGGTAAACGATCTTCTCTAAATACTTTTTAGAAAAACCTCCTGTTTTGCATAAGCAAAAGTAACAATCAGTATCATGATCGGTGGCCTCACGCCAAACAGGTGGTTGAATAACAGTCTGCGTCTTGGTACTTTCATCTTCCCAATTTGACAAATTTTATCTACAAGCATGACAAAACGTATTAACTTTCTTAGCGCAAGGAGTTCTTGAACTCATTTTTTTTCTTATAATGAACAGTAACGTGGTAATTCTAAAACTCGCTATATACAAAAATCACGATCGACACGAAATATAACCGCTAGACAGATTTCAAATACAAAAAGAATTTTATTATCTACGCATCCAACCGTTAGCCCGCCACTCAAACGTGATCTCTAACACGGAAAGATTTGTAGCAAAAAACGAATTTCATCATCTACGCATAACACGTCATAAAAGCGTCACCAGCTCAGTGAGCCAGCTAGGGATCGAAGACTGCCTGCGCCGTAGAACGGCGCGCACATACAGCAAATGTGAACATTAGAATACACACAGAGTGCGCAGTAGCATTCCGCGCAGTCTGTCTTCTTTTGTTTTATCAAAGTGCGAATTTTGGTTCCAAACGACTGCACGCTTTTTTGTTGGTATTTTGTGCGGGATCCGTTGCTCTTTTTTAAAGCCCTAAATTGTGGCCGCCATATTGGATCTTCTAGGGGCTATAACAAAAAACTGACACCGGCAATAGAAAGGGCACCCTCGAAAACCCATGAGATAATATTTTGAAGAAAAAATATCGTACCGTCAGCAATAGAGAATGCGTTGCATAAATCTGAACACCTCAGCGTAACGGGTTAAAATGCTAAAATAAACAATTTCAAATTACAATATTTTGGTGAAAAATAAAGATATCCTAATAAATCCAAGTATGTTTGAAAGGGGAAGATTAGTACTTTCAAATTCCATATTAGCTTTTGTGGTAGATATTTTTCTTGTTCGGTTACATAACCTCAAAAACAGCTAAAACGCGTTTTTGCACTTTTAGGTTAGGGTGAATTGAAAACCTGACATATAGGAGCAATTTTGAGCTCGGATTCGGATTCAGCGCATCAAAATTCTTCGGAAATGTTAGGTCTGGTCTCTGGCTTTAAAATTTGTCGCCCTGTGTAATTAAAACATTTAAAACAGCGATTTATAAATGATCATAAAATACCTAATGCTACATGATGTTATACATACAATTTTATAAAAGAATACGTGAGTATGTAAAGCTATATACTTTTTTATACTCTTCAAATGCATAGAATTCGCAATGAACAGTCTTAAAAAATAATTTAATTTTCCCCGCATGTTACACATATTTTCATGATTTTGAAAAAAGTCATGTGATAATAGAGAGGGGTGGAGTGAGTAATAATACCATGGACAGTGACTTAGGGGGTGGAGTTCAAAACTAATTAAAAACCCGATCACGTGAATTATGGAAGGCCCCATAGACGCAGCTAACCCAGTGGGCACAAAGTTTGGCGACGTCTTCACGACATTGGTATGACATCTTTACGACAACTTTACGACATTATATGTCAATGTCATTAAGGTGTCTTTACGATATCGTAAATAAGTCGTATGGTCTGACAATGTCTTAATGATATCGTAAAGACACCGAAACGACATGGACATAGGATGTCGTAAAGATGTCGTAAAGATGTCGTAACAATGTCGTAAAGACGTCGCCAAATTTGGTGCTAACTGGGAAGAGATGCGCCACCCGGTTTTCGGTTAAAACAGTCAAAAAAAAATATACGTACCTAAAATTTCTTCACCTATCGAAAAGCCTACTATTTGCACTAAAATTTTAATAAAAGTAGCCGCTCTTTCAATTCTTTTTGTACGGAAAAATTCAGCTATTTGTTTCGAAAATTCGCTACTAGTATCCATGACGACCTCAATCCCTTAATAAGTTTATTCTTTTGTCTTAAAACCAATCCCAAATTCAGATAAACTTTTATTTAGAATCAGGTCAATTTTTCTTATATCTAGTCGCTATAAATCCTAATTTATTGTTGGGTTTTAGCTGCTTTATATTTTGATAAGCTACTGTTGAATTCTGGATCTCTTCAAATGATATCAAATGATTGCGCCAAAGTTTTCCATTTAGTTTAACATTTACTATTAAATACCACAGTATTAAAATTTTATATTTTTAATTAAATATAATATTTTAATAAATTAAACAAATAATACAAATTAGAGAAAGATTTTCTCCAAAGCAAGATTATCTTCCTTCGCTATCTTTTTTTTCTTTTATCTGTAAAATCGCACCTACGGCACTATACAATATCATCCTCATTTCATTAATTTGTAATTCTGTCTCATTAACCTTCATTTTCCTATATTTTATATTTAGGAATTTCAAATCATTGAAACTTTTTTAAAAAAACATGGAAAAGTTTATGTTTTTTAACACATTTTATAAAAAAGTCACTGCCGCCGCAGGTACAGAAAATACCACAAATCTATTTTCTCAAAAGAACTGTTCAGCATTTGTTTCTAATATATATTCAAATCGAAAAAATGTAACGAACCGTAATA
>NC_046664.1:85957211-85959362 GCF_010883055.1 Belonocnema kinseyi | reverse complement strand
CGATCTGGAAAAATGTGGCCCCGATAGGGTAATCTGTCTAGCGCCAGACCAAAAATGAAACGCCCAAACCGACAGAGCCCAGATCTGAGTATCCCAAATGGGCGCCCGATCTGGCGTAGATATGGCCCCCTTAATTTTTTGTTTCTATAATTAGTAAAATTTAAAAATTTTTTTAAATATTTTTTTGTCAGACTTGCGTTTTACAAAACTTCAATTTTTAAATATTCTACATTATTGAACTGTTTTATATTTCTTGAATTTATCGTTCAGAGTTTGCATTTAATCCACAATGTTACTAATCCGGAAATTCATATATTTTGTATAAAGTAATGTTTTTAAGTGATGTTAATGCATAGGCAGTTCACGTACAACTTCAGGAATGTAAATGATTTTCGTACAGATTAAGAGGAACAAATGAAGTCGGACGTCCCTAATCTCAAAAGTCACTAATTTCGCAATGTATGACATTCGACCTTGACAATATAAATATCTGAAGAATCTTTTAAAAATATTCCAAAAATGGTTGAAAATGATTACATCTTTTAAAAATACATATTAAAACTTTTTTGTAAATTTCTATTATTTACTGAAATAAACGTCCTCGTCTTCATTGCGGATATAGAAAATCTCACTAACAATTCTGTGCTTCCGAACTTGCAATGTACTTTTTGCTTTTTACATTTTAAGTTCGATGTAAACAAAACAATATGTCGACAACATAAAACTTGAATAATCTTGTCTAACCCAACCCGACTAGCATATTGTTGACACGCAGGGATGCTTTTTAGGCTATTAGCAAGTGAAAGCTCGGCACCTCCAAGAGCGCCGACTATAAGAACAATCAGTTTAACAGAATATTCCGGGTACAATCGTTGCAACTACCTTATAAGGTCTCGATACCTCTCTTTCTTTTCATTCTCCTTGGCTATGATGTTTTTGTCAGCTGGTGCCGAAAATTCGATAACGAACATGGTTCGCTTCTCGAAGTCAAGAAGAACCATGTCAGGCCTCGAGTGAGCAATGCCGACCAATCTAGAGCTGAGGGAGCCAATGAAAATGGATTCAATGCGATGGATCTGCGGGATCTCGTGACCTTTGGGTGGACGGAGCAACTGAATCACGACTTGCTAGAGTGCTCGGATGCGAGTGTGGCTCGTGAACGGGGTTACATGACACGGCTGCATGCTCTGTGGTGCGAGAAACACCCGGAGCTATCGCACTTTTCGCAGCACCGTCTGCGAAACCATGCTGAACTACTCCGTAAAAGGGGCTATGTAAGCGGAACGCCTACTCTACCACAGCTAGAACAAGCCGGCAACAAAGAAAGAGAGGCGACACTAAGATCAACCGCGGGCAGGAATCCAATAGATGAAGAGCGATGCTTTACGACCCGGAGAAACATCAACATCAAGGTTTCTCTCAAGTCTAAAGATCTGGCTGAAATGGATGACGAGCTTAGTGGACATTTTTCCGGAGAATCCGGCCTCTAGGCTATCAATTATTGTGTGTATAATGCAGCGAGAGCTTTGGCCGATGCGAACCGTAAAAGAAAACCAACGGTTGATCATAAGACCAAAAGACGAATGCATCAAATTGCCATAAAGATAGGCTGGGCAAGACAGTACGCGTCCCGAATTCAGTGTGTGATTGACTACATCACATGTGGCAGGAATTTTACCGCCAAGGTTTGAAAGTTCGCGCGCGAACTCCGGACCCGTCATTACACACTTAACAAGTCAAAGCTGCTGACCATCAGGCAGCATATTGTTGAGAGATTACGGATACTATCTGACGCTAAGAGCAGTCTAGAGCGGAGGAAGAGGTGAGTCAGAGAAAATCAACAGTTTCGCTCTGACCCATCTCGACTCTTCCAAGACCCTTCAGTTACTATCAAACACCCACCCAAACCAGAGGAGGTCGAAGTATTTTGGAGAGAAGTCTACGAAGTTCAGCATAGACTGGACGAAGACTCAGAAGATATAAATTGCTTCAAGGAGTTATGTGTTGCCTTCATAACACCTGATAAAGAATGCCCACCCATCACTACCAAGGAAGTGAAAAAAGTATTAAGAGGGATGAAGAACTATTCCGCACCGGGACCAGATTGTATCAAAACCTTCTGGTGGAAGAAGTTTTCTTCAACCCATCAGC
>NC_046664.1:85954825-85957111 GCF_010883055.1 Belonocnema kinseyi | reverse complement strand
CGATCTGGAAAAATGTGGCCCCGATAGGGTAATCTGTCTAGCGCCAGACCAAAAATGAAACGCCCAAACCGACAGAGCCCAGATCTGAGTATCCCAAATGGGGGCCCGATCTAACGTAGATATGGCCCCCTTAATTTTTTATTTCTATTATTAGTAAAATTTAAAAATTTTTTTAAAATATTTTTTTGTCAGACTTGCGTTTTACAAAACTTCAATTTTTAAATATTCTACATTATTGAACTGTTTCGTATTTCTTGAATTTATCGTTCAGAGTTTGCATTTAATCTACAATGTTACTAATCCGGAAATTCATATATTTTGTATAAAGTAATGTTTTTAAGTGATGTTAATGCATAGGAAGTTCACGTACAACTTCAGGAATGGAAATGATTTTCGTACAGATTAAGAGGAACAAATGAAGTCAGACGTCCCTAATCTCAAAAGTCACTAATTTCGCAATGTATGACATTCGACCTTGACAATATAAATATCTGAAGAATCTTTTAAAAATATTCCAAAAATAGTTGAAAATGATTACATCTTTTAAAAATACATATTAAAACTTTTTTGTAAATTTTTATTATTTACTGAAATAAACGTCCTCGTCTTCATTGCGGATATAGGAAATCTCACTAACAATTCTGTGCTTCCGAACTTGCAATGTACTTTTTGCTTTTTACATTTTAAGTTCGATGTAAACAAAACAATATGTCGACAACATAAGACTTGACATAATCTTGTCTAACCCAACCCGACTATTAACGAATATTATAATGTCTTCCAAACAATTTTACATAAGTATATATTTCAGATACAATATATTTATTTATATATTTATATATTTCAGATAAAAATTGATTTATTTTGAACAAATAACAAAATGCTTGAATTTTCATCATCATAATTGAGCTTTCAGCCTAAAAGTTGAAGTCACCACAGAAAAGTATAATAGTTGATATTTCAACCGAAAAAGATGTAATTTCATTTTAAAAACAAATTATTTTTTAAACTGAAAAGAGTAATTTTCATGAAACAAAGATTTTGAGGTCATGAAAGAAAAAAAAATCATTACAAAAAATGAGTTTGCAACAAAATAGTTCAACTTTGAAGAAAAAAGTTGAATTTTCAACTAAAAATGTAAATCTTTAACAAAAAATGATTTCTTAACAATGTGATTCTACCCACATTTTCCAACAAAATAGTAGAATCCTCAAGCAAATAAGATTAATTTTGAACCAAACAATTGAATTTTTATCAAAGAAAAATGAAATTTCTACTAAAACAAACGAATTTTGAAATCAAAATGACAAAAAAATCGTTTAATTTTCATCTAAAAAGGATTTCAGGTTGAAATTTGCACATGAAAATATGAGTTTTTACAGGAAGTAAATTTTCTACGAAAATACTTAAATTATCAACCCGAAAAGACGAATGTTTAATCAAAAAGACGAATTTTCAACCATAAGGCTGATTTTTTAACCAAATTTTTGACCGTATAGTTGCTAATCTGAAAAATTGCACCCGCTTCCAGCGAAATCGCGGTAAAATTTCAGCCATAACCACGTCTCACAACCGTGAGATAGGTGGTTACAGTCTGTAAAGGAATCAATACGACGATCCAGCAGAAGCCTCGTGGACTCTAAGAATATGGAGCGACCCAAGGACAACCGCCTTCTGCATTTTTCCCGCAAGTGTTCTAGCATTTTGTGGACACGCAGGGATGCTTTTTAGGCTATTAGCAACTGAAAGCTTGGCACCTCCAAGAGCGCCGATGATATGGACGATCAGTTTAACAGAATATTCCAGGTACAATCGTTTCAACTACCTTAAAAGGTCTCGATACCTCTCTTTCTTTTCATTCTCCTTGGCTATGATGTTTTTGTCAGCTGGTGCCGAAAATTCGATAACGAACATGGTTCGCTTCTCGAAGTCAAGAAGAACCATGTCAGGCCTTGAGTGAGCAACAGAAACAATTGTCGAGAATATAAAGTTCCAGT
This sequence comes from Belonocnema kinseyi, assembly GCF_010883055.1. Lineage (NCBI taxonomy): Eukaryota > Metazoa > Arthropoda > Insecta > Hymenoptera > Cynipidae > Belonocnema > Belonocnema kinseyi. The sequence continues at coordinate 85,955,114 of NC_046664.1, read as the reverse complement.
ATATACGGCACTTCCCATTCTCGACAATTGACTCAATTTCCCTAGGAGCATTTAGAGGAGCGATATTAAGGTGAATGCCGTAGGAGTGACAGAGATGGTAATAAAGTACTCTTAGTGCTGCATTGTGCCTTTGAATGTAGGTCGTTCCCGCGTGTGTTGTACAACTACATAGTATGTGAGCTAAATACTCGGGGTGTGCATGGCACGCCCTGCAGCTATCATCGGGAATGTCTTGGCTCAAAATGTGGCGACGGTATATTAAGGTGGAAATGACACCGTCTTGGCATGC
>NC_046664.1:85952361-85954725 GCF_010883055.1 Belonocnema kinseyi | reverse complement strand
ACCGCTCTCGTTCTGCTCCCCTGAGAAACTGCGTGAGCCAGCAGTTCTAGGAAGGCTGAGAACGGGGTGACTAAAAGCGAGAGTTTGGTGTATTTTAATTTGTTTGATGATTATGTTATGCTATCTTAATAAAGTAATAAATTAAAAAAGAGAAAGAAACTGATTGAAATATTTATAAAAAAAAACTAAACTACTTAAGATAAAATAATTCACCGAAGAAATTTAAATTTATTAATTTTTGTATGACTCATGCATGTAAGGATCTTGGACTTAAAATCTTTCTCATTTCTAAGAAACTTGTTAGTACAGAATTATTTAATTTTTGATGCCAAAGAGGAATCTAAAGTGAATTTTATCATTTGAAAAAATGTACTAGACACTGATCAGTCCTTATATCCCCTATTAATATGGTAACTGAATGTAGTGTACAATTTTGCCGTACAAACTAAAAAGATACATAAGTCCAATTTGACTCGAGCTGAGAAAATGAAGAAAAACTTCTTGCCCAAAGAACTTTAAAATATCGAATATAATTTTGGATATGATATTTGGTAAAAGTAATGTACTTTTTCATATTTTAGAATAAAAAATTGATTTTTTAAACAATTTATTTTAAGAAATGGACTTGCGATGTTTTACTAGTCGCGGAAAGTAAAAAATAAAAGGCAAAAAGAACACAAAGTCACTTGCGGACGATGCCTTTGTCGAAGAGCTCGAGCGCAGCCTCAAAATACAATATCAAAACATACGTAAGGGACCCTGCGTATTTAGTGGCTGTTCTGAACTTCTCCGAATGATCGCTGCTAGTGTATAACCGAATTTAGCCGGGACTTATTTCCCGTGGATTTCTGATCAGAGTCCGAGCTAATTTACGAGGCTAAAAGAAACGTAAAGGCAAGCGAATTTTTCGTTGGTCAATTCGCACCGCACTCGGTCACCGATGACGTATTGTCTTCCTTGTACAAGGTTTAGGACACGCAAAGTGCTTTGCGTAACTTTTTCTGTCGTATCTTTCAACTTTTTCGACTTTACTCATTTATAAACAATCGCTTTTTTTCAATAAATATTAATAATTAATAGATCTTATTAACACAGCTGCAGCTTTCTCTTACGAAGCCAACGATACCAAAATCTCATTTCTCATGAAAATGTCACTTACCCAGTGGGCACAAAATTTGGCGCTGTCTTCACGACATCTTTACGACATCTTTACGACAACTTTACGACATCCTATGTCAATGGCGTTAAGTCGTATTTACGATATCGTAAATATGACGTATGATCTGACGATATCGTAAAGACACTGTAACGACATGGACATATGATGTCGTGAAGTTGTCGTAAAGATGTCGTAACGATGTCGGAAAGAAATCGCCAGATTTTGTGCCCACTGGGTGTGTATCTTTTTAGTTTAGACGGCAGAATTATACAGGACACAAAATTTGGCGAAGTCTTTACGACATCGTTACAACATTTTTACGACAACTTTACGACATCCTATGTCCATGTCGTTAAGTCGTATTTACGATATCGTAAATATGTCGGATGATCTGAAGATATCGTAAAGACACTGTAACGACATGGACATATGATGTCGTGAAGTTGTCGTAAAGATGTCGTAACGATGTCGGAAAGACGTCGCCAAATTTAGAGCCCACTGGGTATCCTGCTATTGAATAATTTTAGATTTAATTTTTTTTTAATGAAACAATTTCAAACTGAAAGCTTTTGAACTTAGATAATTTAGAATTTAAACAGTTAAATAATATTTTAATTTAAATTGTTTCAAATTATTTAATTTCAAAGTTAAAGCCTTAATGCTTACACAATTTTTAATTCAAGTGTCAAAAGACGATAAAGGTTTCATTTCCATCATTTCGGATCTTTTCAAATGATATCAAATGATTGGGCCAAACTTTTCGATTTAGTTTAACATTTACTATTAAATACCACAGTATTAAAATTTTATATTTTTAATTAAATATAATATTTTAATAAATCAAACAAATAATACAAATTAGAGAAGGATTTTCTCCGAAGCAAGATTATCTTCCTTCGCTATCTTTTTTTCCTTTTATCTGTAAAACCGCACCTACAGCACTATACAATATCATCCTCATTTCATTAATTTGTAATTCTGTCTCATTAACCATCATTTTCCTATATTTTATATTTAGTAATTTCAAATCATTGAAACTTAAAAAAAAAAAAACATGGAAAAGTTTATGTTAATTAACACATTTTATAAAAAAGTCACTGCCACCGCAGGTACAGAAAATACCACAAATCTATTTTCTCAAAAGAACTGTTCAGCATTTGTTTCTAATATATATTCAAATCGAAAAAATGTAACGAACCGTAATA
>NC_046664.1:85943394-85952261 GCF_010883055.1 Belonocnema kinseyi | reverse complement strand
TTTTTTGGATAAATTATTTTATGTTAGGTAGTTGAAAAATTTTTTTAATAAATATTATCATTATTAGCTCTTTTTTACTGTTTTAACGTGTAACATAATTCGTCAAAGAAATTTCAAATTGTACTTATAGATTTCTTTGCTGAATCATTTTGGGTATTTTCAATTTTCATTAAAAATATTGCAATTTGTTGATTTTTCTCTTGTACTTTTTAGAAATAACATTCTAATTCATCAAAGAAATTTAAAAAGATTTAAATTTCTTTCAAGAATTATGTTGTGCGAAGTAGTTACAAAATTTAGTTATATTTATTGCAGTTGGTTCATTTTTATATTTTGCAATTATTGGATTATTGTTCTGCAACGACGCCGTTGAATGTGCAATATTTTCCTCTTTCTCACTCATTTCAGCTCATTCTAATATTCTCATTTCCCTCATTCCATCATTTCTACGGTGGCGTGTTAGCGTTTAGTGAGTGGCGTCGTGTTGCCAACAGTGGGAGACAGTTGAATAATAAATCGAATAAATCATGGCAGAAGTAAGTGAAATAATAAGTGATTTCTACTTTCAAATGCACTTCTTTTAATATATCCCATTATACACACATTAAACAAAAAGTTATTGAATAGGATTCAACTTTCGCAACATTTTGTTAATTTTATCGTAAAGAGTGGAAACATAACCTCAATTCGTAACTTCATATTATGTTCATTATGATTGTATGATACATATTCGTTCCTGGATTATATACGTGAAGTTAGAAATTTAGCATAACAAAAACAATAATAAATAACAATCAGTGTAAAACTATCATAATTCCGAGCATGCGCAGAAGTATTAACATATCCTTTTTGTTCATTATAACTAACCTAACCTAATCTCAATATTCAATAAATGCGCGAGAATTTTTTTGATTTTTACTATTCTTTACACACTTAATAATTTTTGCAATCAGTGCATACAGATTGAAGTATTCAAACCTTTTTAGGTATATAAATTTAAATTTTTGGTTGTAAATACTGAAACTTGTACTTTTTTTCAAAGATAGAATGATTGCTATACTGTGAGAGGAATGTATTTAATATCATATAAAAGTGAATTGCACCATTTGCTCAAAGAAAGCATTAAAATTATTGTTAATTGCATTATTATAACGGGTCAAATATGGGTCTACCAAAAATTTGAATTTGCCCTAATCAACTTACCATTGAATTATTTTTAGATATTCTTGCTGGGAAAAAGAGTATATGTATGAACAATTTTATTCTTTTTTAATCAAATGAAAAATCTTTTGTGAATGATGCTCATCAATATAACCAATTATAAAAATTTCATTTTTATTTGCTTAAAAGTTGGAAAAGGGGTAGAGATGCTTTATAGAATTTGAAATGACTCTTTCTATAACAACTTTAGCAACTTTTTTTTGTAATTAAAATGGTTTATTTGAACAAAACAAACAGCAAAATATGTTAATATATGTAAATAAAAATTTAAATTACACTTATTTATAAATTTTAACCTTGCCGGGAGTTGTCAAAGGACTTAAACAGTAAGTTAAATACGGCAAATTCAAATTTTTGGTAAACCCATATTTCACACGTTATAATAATGCAATTAACAATAATTGTAATGCTTTCTTTTAACAAATCGCTTTGAATTTACTTCAATTTCTTCCAATAGTTTGACTTTGGAAAAAAAATTTCCAGGTAATAAAGGGGGGTACCAACTATTCTACAATTTAACCGAATTGCAATTAATTTTAATAAATAACATATTGTTACACTATGTTCTGAGTTATGTATTTTTTTCTTTAGGGTGAACACCCTTAATATCAACTATTTTAATCTTATTGCATCTTAAAAGCTGTCAAATTCTTTTCTGAATCATATTTGACTTGAAAAAAGTGGCTGAGAACAAACTTGTGAATAATATCGATTTTTTCGTAGGATTCTTTTGCACACCCCACATTAATGTTTAAAGTACTTTTTAAAAAAATGTGATCTTAAAACATCAAAATTGTGAGAAGAGATACTAATTGAAGTTTTGATTTAAACAAAATAACTTCAATGCAATTAAACCTTTTTTTTTAAAGCTTGGAACACTATTTTTCGAACTCGATATATACTGTCTACAATATTTTTCATATAGTCAATTCGTGAAAGTGGTTCGATGTAGCAAAATTTTTTTATTAAGTATAGTTTTTTAAAAATTATTTAGTAAATCTAACTCACTTTTTTATTTTTAGAACTCTGGCGTGGAGCTTTCCGAAGCTTTGACGTGTTGCAACAAAATTCTAGAGGAACTTTTATCCAAGAAACATTCGGTAATTTATTAATTAATAATTATTTTATTCGAATTTTACAAGAACGATAAAAGCAGAAAAATTAGAATTTTATTTTATTTTCAGGATCATGCTTTTCCTTTCTACGAACCTGTCGATGCTAAACTTTTAAACCTTCCCGATTACCACAAGATCATCAAGAAACCTATGGATCTAGGAACTATAAAAGTAAGTTTTTGTTAAAAAAAAAGTCTATATAGAAATATGTAATGTAAAAATATGGAAAGAAGCGATGAAAAAATAGAGAAACTACAGAGTATTTACGAGATTTTAAAGGATTTTAAGCTATTATAGCAGATTCGAAAGAATTTCAAACGATTTCCACTTATTTTACTGGATTTTTATGATTTTCAGAGATTTGAATGGATTTTAAGGGATTTTAAAAAATTTCGAGGGATATGAAGGAATTCAAAAACTTTCAAAGGATTTTAAGTTATTCTAATAGATTCCAACAAAAATTTAGGAGATTTCAAATTATTTTGCAGATTTTGCGAAGATTTTAGCACGATTTTGAGGTATTTCTAGAGAATTTTGGAAACAAATTAAATTCCAAAAAATTTCAAGGGATTTTAGTGCATAAATATTTCAGAAAATATTAAAGGATTTTGGTGAATCTCCAAAGATTTAAAAAAAGCACTGAAGATTTCGAGGAATTTGGTCGGTTTTTTTCTAGCGAAGTTTAATGGAAAAGTTTAGTTCAATACTAAAGGAATTACAATTATTTCCTCTTATTTTAATGTGTTTTTACGATTTTCAAAGATGTAAAGGAATTTCAACAAATTTCTAGAGAACTTTTGCGAATAAAATAAAATATATTTCAAGGCACTTCTACGATTTTCATCGATTTAGAGGGATATAGAGGAATTAAAAAAACTTTCAAAGGATTTTAGTTCTTCTAATAGATTAAAAAAGAATACAATTCCAAGAAATTTCTAGATATTTCAAATATTTCAAGGGATTTTAAAGTGCATAAATATTTCGACAAATTTTAAAATATTTACATAATTAATGAAAAAGTTTAGTTTCATTTAGATTGTTGCATTTTGTTACACTCCCCTTTACGGGTTTAAGGGCTCCTTTCCCTTTAGGTTTTTTACAACTTACAACTTTAACAGTTTAATTAAAATTGAAGGGGTTTAAAATTATTTGCTCATATTTTATTGGATTTTCACAATTTTCAAAGATTTTAAGGAATTTCAAAGAATGCTGAACGTGAATCTCCAAAGATTTCTAAGAATTTAAGCGGACGGTTTTTTTTAGAGAAGTTTAATGGATAAATTTAGTTTATATTGAGAGAATTGCAAACTATATTATTCACTTATTTGAATGAATTTTAAGGGAATTCAAAAATTTTCTCGAGGCCTTTAGGGAATAAAATAAAATTTATTTCAAGGGACTTGTACGGATTTCAACGATTTTAGGGGATATGAAAGAATTAAAAAAATTTTCAAAGGATTATAAATTATTCTAAAAGATTCGAAATAATTTCAAAATATTAAAAAAAAAGTCCAGGGATGTCAAGGAACTTTGTAAGGTTTCCAAATATTTCAAGGAATTTAAAAGAATTTCACAAGATTTAAGGATTTGATCAATTTTAAGGAATTTCTATAGAACTTTAACAACTAAATTTAATTTATCTTCAAGTGATTTTTAATGATCAATACATATTTTGAAACATTTCAAAGAAATTCAAACGGGTTTAAAAGATTTCAAGAGATATCTATGGATTTTAACAGAATTCAAAGGGTTTAAAAATATTTTAAAAAGTATGAAGGAATTTCAATTAAATTTTAAGCATTTTTAAAGATATCAAGCGAATTCACAAGTTATGGCTATGTAAAGTTTATTTCTGTAGAACCGCTATTTTTGTGTAATTTCATTTGAGATTATGAGTGGTAAAGGCTAAAGGGACAGGGGTGTGATCTTACATTATTTCTATGACCACACACAGGAGTGCCTTCGATATCTCGAAAACTATTCGAGATATCGATTTAAAACTTTCAAATTCGTGTTTCTCGCAAAAAATCCTGTAGGAATCCACAATAAAACTTTGTCGCCGCGGATATCGTAATCTCCCCATATAATCGTTGTTTATATGATAAATTTCCTTTAATCCCAAGAAAAATTTAGGAAAGCATCATTGGCCTATACTAATTGCCTATCATATTTTTTCGCAAGGGCAGTTTGCAAGTTCTGCATGAAAGTCTCTATCGAGACTAGATTATTTGCCATTACGTAAATAATACGCTTTTTGCATATACAATCTTTGTAAAAGACCTGGCCGGGTTGTAGATAGTCGCTTTTTGTTTATTACGAAGAAATTTTTTCGTATAGCGATTAACTTTTCCAGAGAAAAATGGATAGTCGGATGTATAAAACATCTAAAGAATTCGCCAGTGACGTTCGGCTTATGTTTAATAATTGTCATAAGTACAATCGCCCGGGTGAAGCTGTCATCGTTATGGCAAAAAAACTACAAGAAGTATTCGAAATGAGGTACGCGGAAATTCCCCATGAATCGGACTCCGAAAGTTCTTCCGAAGAAGAAGTCGAAGAAGAAAAAGACGACGCGTCTGAAGAAGAACGTAGTCAGAAGCTGGCTGCCTTGCAACAAGAGGTAATTGAAAATCTTTAATTTTTTTTTATTTACTGATTAAGTACAGTGTTTAAAAAAGTGCAATACAAAATTAAAAAGTGTCTAAATGCAGACCTCGGATTGAATCAATTACAATCAAAAACTCAACAAAGACTTTTAACCTTATAGTTGAATTTTCAACAGAAAACGATGAATTATAAACGAAAAATGTAATATTTCATATTTTAACCAAGAAAAGATTTTAATTTTAAACAAAAAACAATTAAATTGAACCAAACTGCATGAATTTTCCACAAAATAGTTGAATCTTCAACGGAAAAAGATGCATCTTTCAGCTAAATAGTTTTAAAACTGGATTTGATGTTAGCCCAAATTTTATTTGATCAATTTTCAGTTTATATATATTTTTTTTTGGTTTCTAAATTTTTAAAACTAAATAGTTGAATTTTTGAACTAAAACAAAATCAATTTTAAATGGAAAATGGACTGGTTAAACTTTAATTTAAGAGAATTAATTTTCAATAAAAAGAAATAGTTTTCTATATAAAAGTAATTTTTTATCAAATGTCAGAATGACTAACTTTCTGCAAAACATTTAAATCTTCAACAAAATAGCTAGATTTTCAGTAAAAAATTAATTTTCAACTAAAATTGTGAATCTTCAATAAAAAAAAAATTTCTCATAAAAAGTTTAATTTTAACCGAAATACTTGAATCCTCAACTAAAACAGATTTATTTTCAACCAAACAGTTTCTTTTTTAACCAACAAATTGATACTGTACCTAAAAGGACGAATTTTCAGCAAAATGCATACATTTTTATTCAAATATTTAGATTTGCTACTAACTTGTGGAATTTTCGAGCCAAAAATGTGAATTTTCATCAAAGTAAATTTTTAATTGTTCACTTTTTTATTTCGCACTATGCACTTTTACAGCTTTCAAATTCGGACTACATATAAATTTAATACTTGATCAATTTTATGACACTATTTTTAGACTTTCAAATTCTTGACACTATTTACAATATATTTTTATATCTGAAGTGAGTCCACGGGCTGTAAATGTCAAAGTGGCGAAATTTTAAAACCTCTGCATTTTTAAAGCCTCCAAATTTTTAATTTTTACAAAATTTTATTTTCACTTATAGATGGAAGCGATGCAGGCAAAGATGAGAAAGTTAAGGGAAGGAGGTGGCAAGATGAAGAAGAAACGCAGAGAACGGACTTAGTTTGATCATTAATAATTACCTGGTAAGCCTCGAATGTTGAATCTATTTTTAACCATTAACTTTGAAATTTAGAGTCTAAATTTCATGAAGTTCACTTCAAACAATCCTAATTATATTTTAAAACCTTTCACTAATTTTCTGCGATCTACGTCACTGATGTTTTTCAAGACATTGTAAAATAAACATCACTTCATTAAAAGTATTTATAGAATTTTCGACTATTCTAAGTTTCTGCACGTTATAGTGTAAAGTTAGTAATAAATAATTTCATATACATTTGTAAGCATATCTTTGATTTAAGCTGAAATTGACAATTTTGGTACTTTATTTATATCATTGTACGGGTTAAAATTGGAAGCGTTCAAAATTGAAATCTTGTGAATAAAAAAATGATTAAAAATTCCACATTAAAGAATTTTATAATAAACTTGTTATAATTATATCGAACTGAGAGGTTAACCATTAGCAATTTTGACTTGCCTCTGAATTTATAACAATTCAAGAGAAATTTGAAGGAATTCCAACAGTTTAAAGAAGGCAAGTTGTGAATTAAGAAGAAATCAAGTGAATTACATACGATTTTTTTTTAATTAAGTAAATTCTAAATAATCCAGGAAATTACAAAAAATAAATTAAGTTCAGTGGATTTTATACAAATTTAAAAATGAAGTCAATGAAATCAAAAAGAATTTGAGTGAGATTAACTGCGAATTTGATTGAGCATAATAAATAATAGTTGAAAAGTGGAATGCCGTAAGGGCCTACCCACATTTTCACGATTTGCCGAATCGATAAAAAAATTTGATTTGTTGGAAATTAACTTGTTATCACTGTCAATAAGAAGGTCATTTCAAAAGGGACTTCTGAAATTCACAGAATGCGCGTTTTTGGAGAAGTCTTGATTCTGAATCAAGATTTGATATATTCAAGTTAGCCGAAGGTTTTTTTGTTGGAGTAGTTTTAGATAAGGCTGAAGAAACGTGGTATGTTGATTCAGGTGCCTCATATCACATGACTACGCATCAAGAATGGTTTGATTTTTGCGAGTTACTTGATAAAAAAATTGAAATTAAAATGGCTGATAGAAAATTGATGATAGGAATTGGAATAGAAAGAATCAACGTTCAAGTTTTTGATGGATACACATGGGCAAGCACATGGCTCACCTATGTATTGCATGTTCCCGATCTTGGAGATTCAAATTTATTTTCTATGCCTCATGCGTTTGATAAAGGTTTAGAAACTTGTGACATCTTAAAAGTCATTTATTTAAAAACTAAACAATGGTATCAAATAAGTAAGCTTTCGTGACTGCAGACACAAGGTTTCGAATTTTACATGAAAGATTTGGTCATGTAAGTTCCCAGAAGATTAAAACAATGGCAAATCATGATATTGTTAAAGATTTGCAAGTAACTGGTGATGATAATTTTGTATTCCCAGGCTGCATCCTTGGACAAATGACGAGGAAGCAATTGAAATCAGTACCAAAGAGAGAGTGTCGAACAGGTAAGTTCATTCATTCTGATCTTACTGGATCAATGAAAATAAAAACATTAGGAGGAGCAGTGTATTATATTGAATTTAAGGATGAATTTTCTGCCTATCGACAAGTTTATTTTCTAAAATCAAAAGATCAAGTTCTTGAAGAGTTTAAATAATTTGTTCCCTTTGTTAAAGCTGAAACTGGAAGAAATATTAAACTCCTGAGAACAGATAATGGAACTGTGCCAAGAAATCCTCAAATAAATGGATTATCTAAAAGGGAAAATAGGACTTTAGATGAATTGGAAAAATCAATGTTATGGGCGAATGAAATTCCGATAAAAATTTGGACCGAAGCCTATGTGATGGATCGTGTAACTATTATAGACCAGCAGATAGGGACAGAAAAACAGGAACGATTAGTTCGCGTATGTTAATTTAAGTACTAAATATTATGGATATTTTACGAGTTATGAGCAAAAAAAATTAGACCGCTCTCTTGCACTCACAATATAATAAAATTATTAATTTGTAAGAAAAAAGTGATGTTTCTGAACGATTAAGTAGCGTATGCAAAATGGTGTTTGTGAAACTTTTAGAAAAATTATTCAGTGGAAGGTAATTGGCATACGATTTCCGAGTGTATGAAACCTTGAGATAATTAATCAAACTTGCAAAAAAATGAATTTCTAAAAACAAGTAGTTCGTGTATGCCATTTTACAGAATTATTATTTTTGTTTTGCATTATTCTTTCTAATAACACGGAATAATTAGTTAGATTGTGCCATTGGCCTATGGGTAAGATATTGTATAAATTTGCGCAAAAAAAGAATGGCATACATTTTGAAAGTGTTTAAATTATTGGCATACGCTAAAGTAACTCAAAAAAGAAAGAATTTTTGAACAACAAATTAGCGTATGCCACTTTCATTTTTATAAAATTTATATATAGTGAAATAATTATTTCACGATTGGCATACGAATCCAACGTGTACAACACTTACGAGGGTAGTTCAATAAGTCCTTAGAATAAAGTATAAAAACAATTTTTTTTGGGTAATTTTTTTTTTATTTTTCAAGATAATCTCCTTGGAGCTCTATACACTTGGTCAATGCTTTTCAAGTTTTTTTAATCCTTCAGAAAAGTGCGTTTTCGGAAGTTCCTCAAAATAAGCACTTACAGAGGCAATGACGTCTTCGTTGTCTGGAAATCTC
>NC_046664.1:85876986-85943294 GCF_010883055.1 Belonocnema kinseyi | reverse complement strand
CTAGTCGGGAGTGGTGCTGACTGAAAACAGATGATTTGGAGCGATTCGCGCGCCATATGTTGGTCATTCTAAGGACTTATTGAACTACCCTCGTATTTAACAATGATGAAATAATGGTTTAATTGAATAATAAATTCGCGTATGCCGAATTTGGCGCGCAATTCAAAAATGGTACTAAAAACATCGTGTAATTAGAATAAATAATAATTTTAAAAACTGTTGATTTCAGTTAAGACAATAATGTATAACACATATATTTACTAACTAACCGTTTACACACATCATTGTGCATTTTATAATAACTATTCATTTTAATTACAAGAATTCTTTTTAGTATCCATTTTGAATTGCACGCCAACTGTGGCCAACCAGCACGCGGCCCGAACAATTTTGAAGAAAAATAAATGATTTCTATATTTCGGAATCATTTCTTATGTTTCACATTATATAAAATAATTTATTTATACTTAAATCCTATTTATAGAATTAAGATTAAACTATAATTTGTTTAACACAAACCTGAATTTCTCCTAGAAAACAATGTAAAATTAAAAGTGAGACTAGGGTTCTGACAGGTATGCACATATTTCATACAGTTATATTTAGAAAACTACCAATTATTGCGAGATTGTTTCAAATAAGCTTTTCAAAAACGAAACTAAAAACTTAGCAAATATCATATGTTACTGAACCAGACAAATCGTACTGCCCGCCAATCTTCGAAATTTCATCTCCTTTGAACTAATTATAATTATTTTGATCCACATTATCATAATTAAAAATATACTTAAAGTGAGTTGTACATATTAGACACACCATGTGCAAATAGCCCCGCTCTATGGTAAGCCAATACAGAGCACGCTATGGATTAAGGCAATTTTTCTATTTACTTTATTATTGTTATAAAACGTATTGTACACGCTGAATTCGTATGCCCGTCGTTAGACCATTATTTTTTGTTATAAATTTCGTGAACAAGTAAATGGCATACGATAATTAATTGTTCAAAAATTATATAATTTTTGCAACATTCAAATTGTTTTTTCATAAGGTTATACAAGTCTGAAACGTATGCCAAAGATTGTGTTAACATTTGACCATATAAAGTTTGTACTACAAGGCATTTTTCATGATTTACATATCAAAAATAATAATTCTGTAAAATGACATATACGAACTACTTGTTTATAGAAGTTTTTGTACAAGTTTCATTAATTATATCAAGGTTTCATACACCCGGAAATCGTAAGCCAATTAGCTTCCACCGACTAATTTTTCTCAAAGTTTCACAAACACCATTTTTCATACGCTAATTAATCGTTCGGAAATATCAATTTTTTCTTACAAATCGATAATTTTATTATACACGTATTGTCAGTGCAAGTGAGCGGTCTATCTCCTGGTCTATTAGGAAATAAACAACAAAAACGCCCTATGAAATGTACTTTCGTAAAAACCTTATGTTTCACATCTTATAATGTTTGGTGCAGTTTCATATGGTTACGTACTTGAGAAAATCAAACTAAAAAGTGGGAGCTGAAAGTAAAGCAAAGGAAATTTTTTGGTCATGATGATTCAACTATAATTTTGTTTCTTTGGAATTCTGAAACAAACAAAATTATTCTCTCCAGGCTTATTATTTTTCATGAAGTTCCAGCAAAAAAATTAATTCAACTTTTGGACATAGTAGAAGAGAAGAAAGAAGAATTCGTCAATATAAATCATGAACAAAACAATCTTTGGATTTCTTTGGGTTTGAAAATTATATGATCGAAACATCAACAGCTGAGAAAAAAAAATAGCAATAAAGGACCTGGGGGCCAAAAAATTCAAAAACAGAAGAAACGCCCTTTGAAACTCATGCATTGTTTCACAGAAGGCAGCGTCCTGCAGTTTCTTTATTCGCTCTGATGGCTGGTTCAACATTAAATGAACCTTGATCTTACGAAGAAGAACCAACTTGTTTGGAATAAAAAGAATGGAAAAGAGCTATGGATGAAGAATTTTCATAATTGATAGAGCACAATACATGGAAACTTATTAAACTGCCGCTGGATATTAAAACAATAAAATGTAAATGGATTTTCAAGATTAAAAAAGATTTTTCTAGAGCAGTTAAAAGGTATAAAGTCTAGGGTTGTAACAAAGAGCTACATTCATCGTAAAGGTTTTGACTACGAAAAAACTTTTGCGTCTCTTATAAGATATGATTCTATTAGAACCGTTACAGCGGTGATTGCTCATAAAATATGGAATTAAAGCAATAGGGTTGTTTCCAAAGTCAGATATTATTTTTCCAATAAATGGATCTTATAGTATATAAAATTCTAATTATAAAAACGCCCATTAAATATTTTATACATATTGTTAACTATTTTTAATTTAATGTTGAAATATGAACTTTCTATCACGATGTCGATTGGAGGGCCCCTTTGACGACAAAGGGGTCGGATTTTCCACCAATCACAGATCACGTGTCAGTGATTCTCAAATATCCTTTTCTGTGCCGATGTTTTCTTTTGGTTATATGCACATCTAAAATAGAAGTCGCAAAATATTGTTTAAAAAACATTATAAACATTATAAAAGCATTTAAAACAAAAACGTTTGTATAAAGAATTCATTGAAAAAGTATTTAAATGTAGTCATAAATACTGAACAATTCGTAACTATGTACGATTTTAAAATGTGTCAATAATTCCACTTATTGTTTTCCTGCAACATACTACTGACTCTTAAAACAAATATTACAACAGGAGAACTTTTTTTCTCAAATAAACCTTAACAAATAAAGCTATCAAATCAAAATAGTCAGAATTGACAGCAGACTATGGCCTAACCTCTTTATCATGAGTTTTACATCGTCACATAGATAGATAATTAGAACCTCTGAGTCGCGTGACACTCACGTGATATCAATTTGAATAAGTGTTTTACCGCCTTGAATTTTTAATAATTTTTTTCTGCTGAACGACAGAAAAGAAAAAAATATATAACGCACCTTCGATTCAGATTAAAATTATGTATTAAAAAAGTATTATATCTAAAATCGCGAAATAACCCTATTTGACGTCAAGACTGTATTTCTCTATGGTGATATAGATTTTGACATTTATCTGTAACATACAAAAGATTATAAGGATAATACAGGACGAGCATGCCATTTGCAAACGGGGATTGACGGATTTAAACAAATACCTCGCCAGTGGAATAAGAAACTTAATGATTTCTTAAAACGTTATAATTAACTCGAAGTCTCAAAGATCAGTTTGTATGTTTCTCAAGAATCGGACTCTTTCACAATTTTGGCTTTATATGTAGATAACGGTTTTGTAATTTCGACATCGAAGAAAAAAATATGTTCCGTTTTACAAGATTTAAAAGTCGAATTTGTTATTACTGAAGAGGAAGCAAAGTACTGCATAGGACTTCAGATTGATAGAAACATACTAAATTTACGAAAACCATGTCGCCAACAAGTAAAGAATGTTTTTTTAAGATGACTGGCATTCCTTGTCGGGAAGCAGTTGGAGGCTTGAAGTATGCTGCTTTAGTTAGTCACTCTGATATTGCTTTTGCTGTATCAAAAGTTTCACATCTTCTGGAGAATCCTGGTATGGGACATTGGAGGGCAAGGCAAGAGAATGTATCGCTATTTAAAATCAAACTGCGATATGAAAATAATATATGATAAACGGAGAAAAGAACCAACCTTGACTGTTTTTGTGATGAACTGCTGGGTATTTTTGTTTTGTTTGGCGATGCAGCTGTAACTTGGATTTCAAAGAAACACCAATTGGTTGCTCAAAATACAACAGATGCTGAGTATATTGGTTTAGCGAAAACGGGAAAAGAGACTACATGGCTACGACACCTATTATTTGACTTGGGTTTCTGTCAAAAATTTTCTACAATTATGAGATGCAGATGATGAAGCTCGACCAGGCTTAGACGCAGACGAGTTGATAGCAAGTGGGATTGTTGGAAATATATAATGCTCTCAACTGTTAGATTAAGTAACCTTAGGTCATAAAATCTGTCAACATAGTTTTTTCAGAATAAAAATTTATATTTATTAGAATAACAAATCCACGTTAAATCAATTGCAACATGATAAAAAATTGTATTAAGTTTTAATAAGATGGAGAGGGGACTTTTATCGCTCGAGGGGCGGGCACGTTTTCTCACATTTTGACTGTGATAAAAGAAAATTCAATTTAAATTAGTGACAGTCTACTTTTTAGCATCTCAGTTACTGAATCGATGCAAAAAAGTGTTATTAAAAAATAGTATGAGGTTTTTAGAAAATGCAGTCAGTCGTTATCAGCTATCCCGCTTTATGCAACTACGCATGCGCACAGGGCACTAAGCGCAAATTCAGTCTGCCAATATGGCATGCTTACAATGCTTTAAAAAGGGAGATTATGAAAAAATCGTCTCGTCAAGATGTGTACTCGATTTTTTAAATTTTTAAGTTAAAACATCTAATTTTGTCGGTTAGACCCTCCCCGGTAAAAAGCCTTGCATTAAAAAGTATTAGAAAATTTTAATCCCTAAGAATGTCGTTTCAGTCCTTAGTTTTTTAATTCTCATTAGGCGGCGAAAATTATAAGATTTCAATCCCTTTTAAAGCCGATCGAAGCTGTCAGAAGTAACCACTATTAAATTAAAAACAAAATTTTCGTTTGAAGCATCAGAACGCGCTCCAAAAGCATAAAATTTGCAAAATCTAGTAGGATTGTATAAAAGAATACATATCTTTATCGTAAAATGTTTGTTTTGTTCAAATATTATCAATTACAAAAATATAAAATTATTAAAAATTCAAAAAATTATTTTTCACCCGAACCTTATGTTTGGGAATTAATACAGACATCGTAAAATGACTGGTGTTATGTTTTAAAGAACTTTTTACCTCATTATTATTCGAAAAACAGTAAATGAAAGTGAAAAATTTTTTTAAATTAAAAGGGATTAAAATTTTTCTATTGATTGGTTGCTTTGTGGTGTTCAGAAAAATATTTTTGGCGCTAGGTACAGAAAAGTATTCAATTTAAGAGCTAACTTCAATTGCTGTGGAGATTCAAAACGGGAGGACAAAAACGGGATCCAGAAGTATTCAATATTTCTCACGTTACTACTGGATGAATGCAATTTTTCAATACTTTTTAATGCAAGACTTCTTATCGGGTCAGGCATGCTATCATTCAGCTTTAAATAATTTAAAAGAATCAAAATAATTTTGAAAATTCAAGTGAATTAAAATGTTAAAACCACCCATAGAATCAACAAAAATTTACCTAAATGCAGTAGAGATAAAGCGTATTCAGATGAACTTTATATGGAATTTAGAATAATTCGTGTTAGTTTAACTGGGTATTTAACTACGAATAATAACTTAGTGAAAGAGGCATAGACTTTTTGGTTAGTTAGTCATTTTGAACTAATTCAGATTTAAAGAAAACTCGTTTAAAACGTAGCAGGCGTTATTTTATAGTGTAGATTTTAAGTGGTAATTTAAATAAATGGAATTCGTTGAAGTCGAGATGAACACAGCTTATCTAAATTTTAGCTGATTTCAAAAGTATCCAAAGAAATTCAATAGAATCCACAATAATTCATCGTAATTAACAAAAATGTTAAAGAATTCAAAAGACGTTAAAGGAATTTAAAATGTGTTAAAATAATTGATAAGACTTCAACAGATTTTAAAAGATAGCTTAAGGAATTTCAAAAGAATTAAAAGCAATTACTACATTTTGGATGAGTCCCTTGCCATCCCAATTTCGGTTAGGTTGACAGGGGAATCATCCTAAATGTAGTTACGACTTTTCTTGTTAGGATGGAAGATTGCAAAAAGTCCTCGTAATTTAATTTGATCGATGAAATAATGAGTTACAAAAATGTAACAAGCTGTATTATAGCACATTGATTTATTATTCTTAGATTGTACATATTAGCTTAGACCTTGTCTATTTTTATGCAACTGAAAATATTACAGTATTACAGTTTGGTCAGAAAAACAAACGTGTCGATTCGCAAATCTGCCGCGAGTGTCCCACTTGCGCTCGGGGCACCGGATATGGAGCACTAGTGATTGAGCCCCGTACACGGGCGGCAGGTTCGAGAAGGGAGGCCTCTCAATCATCCGGACATGAGGGTCTCCCCTTGAATTTAGTCGATGGTGAATAATTTCACAATATTAACTTGAATATTTTTAAGACATTCAGGCTTTCTTCTAAAGGATTTAATTAGTCGTCTAAGTGCAAGTGCGCATTCTATAAGCGCTTTAAAACACAAACTAAGTTTTTTGTATGACGAGGTTCCTTTGATTCTATAACTTTACATATCAAAGGTTGTTTATCTCAGTTTTTCGGCCAAAGCCTCGCAGCACAGAACACTCGACTCCCACCGCTGTCCCCTAAATTTTTATATCTAGAATTGCCTGACGTCTGCAACATTCGGTCGCCTTTCGCTCCACAGGTTTCGCCTTTCGGTCCTCCCTGAACTTACATTCTAGATTTAATATAATTATTAATATTATCATTATTTACAACTTTTTGGCACCGAAACTTTCTCTGCGAGCCGAATGCACAGCCAGCTACACTCTAAAAAAATGCCATTGGTTCCTCCACTTGCTCTGATCTCGAAGTCTCTGTGCTGCTGGGTTTGAGATTTTGCGGATCCGATTCGTGTAATCGCGTTTATTTTTGTTTCTCGACGCGTCGGAACGCCGAAATGAGTTAGCGCATTAAAATTCTTTGGCATTGTTTATAAATGTACATACTCTGTCGCCACGTTCCAGTGGAATGTGTAGTCTATATAAATGACTCGGGCAAATTTTTCAAGTGGTTTACTGAAAGAAATTCACGAGAGCCAATCAGGGCGTCGCGTCCTCGAGACGTTTCCTCGCCACCTATAATAATTAATCGTCACATTCGAGAAACGACTCGACGACTGCGACTCGGCCCTTCTCATAATTACATTAATCGTTTTCATTAGTTTAATTCTCACCTAAGAAATTCTGACTGCGACTGGTGTACTTTAGTTTAGTTCCAGCACTGCCTCGGCAGTCAGATTCGACAACGATCGTCATAAATGAAAACTGTAATACTAATACAATATTATGTAAATATATATAATATATTAATATTTAATCATAAATATTTCATATAATAATGTATTAATAACAACCGACTTCTCTTCATTATGTTTTACATCATGATACGAGCAACCATATCATGATAATCCTGTAAATTGGTAAAATACCATACGAAACGTAATATACATTACAGTTTACTTTGTTCGCTTCTCTTCTTTCTTCGAAGTAACAAGCTGGAAACTTAAATGCAATTCAACAGAACATGGATAAGCTCACTCTCAATACTGCCTCTGGTTTTTCTTTTTTAATTTTTTTTCCATTTTTAGTTTGTAATAATAACGCCTGTCGATGTCTAGTAATTATAATTTCAGACTAGAAGACTAAAAAAATATTAAATATCGCTTGCAAAGCTATACACAGTGCTAAAATCATTAGCTCCTGAAAATGAGATCTATTTCGTTTCTAGCGACAGACAAACCAAAATAATGGGCGCACGATTCATCAATTCTCGTCGAATTTGAATTCCTTCGGCTTTCTGATACAAGTAACTTCGCTGCGCTGTAAATTTTAATTAAGTACTTAAATTAACTCGACACTGCGCTTGGCCAGTATTTTTGTTACCAGTCACCATCATCGATTGTGAGGCTGATTAACGTCACCGACATTCATACTTTGTAGCTTCTTACTTGCGAGTGTTGAAAAAATGATTTCTCGCTTTTTGATGATATACAACCTCCTGGAGCAATAAGCTTTGTATTCAGAAGACTTCAGAATCTGGATCGTTGGATGATGCGGCCTGAAGCGACGACTGCATACTGGATTCTGTATTCCGCCTCTTCATTTTTCCCTTCATCTTCTTCAGCATCGTCGCCTAGGAAGGGAAAGGATCAGGGAGACGTACAAAGGAACGATCCACAATAATTCAGCGACGAAAATACTTGTAACATCTTGCTCGCAACACCAGAACTCAGAAATTACAAATAATATGCGGGATTTATAATATATAATATGAGTAGTAAGGGACATCCCTTACTACTTATATGGAGAACATTACAGATAAAGAAATGTTTAAAGGATTGCTAAAAATGTTCTACAGTCGGAGGGATGCACGAATATTAGGATGGCCCAAGTCTCTAGGAAATCTAAGAACAAGAGAGGATTTTTACAATGAATGGATTTTTTTTTAGTAATGTGCAGATTATAGATGAAATGATTTGTTTTTCTAAGGCCGACAATTTTTAATAAATCTTATGTCTTTCTTAAGAAGTAATACTTTTAATTTTTAATGCGAAGTTTATGATTTAATTAAAGAAACATTTAAAACTTTGAAAAAATTATTAACTTATAAAAGTCTCATATCGGGCACCAAAGCAACTTTAGAGACCTTTAAATATTTTTTTTAATCTGAAAAAAAAAACAGAATAACATCTCACCACAAGAAAGAAGTTTCTGCTTCAAGGTTTTAGAAAATCGAAAAATCGGGATTTGATATGTAAGTATGAAAAATAGAGGAACTTTTTGAAAAATACGAAAAAAGGAGAATAGGGAAATGACTGTAAAGCCTGGATGACCCAATTTTACACCATTTGGAACTTGTGTCTATAACCGGTTATTTGATTCGGGGCATCAGTTTCTAAAGCAATTAAATTTATATTTGTGCACAGAGATTGTTTCTTAAAGACGAATTCTTTGAAACTGGGTATTCAGGGGGTTATAGATTGCAAATTATTTAATACATGAACAAACATAAAACAATTATTTTTATAGAACTGTATTACTTCCGCAATCTTGGATTTTTGGAATTCAAAATTTTTTAGAATAATTTAAGTATTTTAAAGCTTTGCTTCGTCCCTTATTATATCGATGATCTTGGATTTTTAAACTAAAGACTACTTAATTAAAATCCGTCCATTTTACTAGATATGAAAAATTCAAACATTTCGATTGACAATTTGTACTCAGAGATAACAAAAAACCGGTAAAACTATAGTCTTCCCTCTCAAAAAACGTTTACCAAAACTATACCAAAAATCTCATAAAAAAATTGGTTTTAAACTTTTTTGGCCCCCTATTTGACTCACCATCTTGTATTTTTGGAATTACAACATGTTTATCACTGATTCGAATTCAGTGGACTAAAAAAAACAATAACAAGTTTCGGAATAATGCGTCTATCAATAAAAATGCTTCGAACATACTAGACTTATGGAATTTGAAAATGTGTTTGGAATCAGTAAGCAAGAAAAAACACCAGAAATAAAGTTGCTGAATAATGCGGCTTTAAAAAAATGGCATGCCCTATATTAAATATTGGGCTTGCTAACTTGAATTTTTTAACTCAAACACTTAAACACCTAATTACAATTTAGTGCAAAAAAACAAGACACAATACAGATATTTCAAAAAATCTTTTACCACATTGTATTTTTTGAATCAAACAATTTTAAAATCTAAACTAAAAGCGTAATAAAAATTATGGGAAAATTCTCAAAAATACTTTAGGGTACCCAAAACCAGTATATAAATCACTGCATTGTTTTTAATAACATATTCGCGGAAAATTATTTGTATAATTCCGAAAGAAGTATCAATTTCTAAGGAATCCAGCTTCATCAACAATATCTTTTTTGAAGATACACTAGACACTCCGAGAAAAACAAAGAGAACTGCTAAAATGTTTTAAAAAGTTTACAGAAAAGTAGGTTTCAATCTGGAATATAAATTTTGAAAATGTTTGGACCATCCTAGTTGCTACGCAGTTCAAATGTTACGAGAAGCTTAAATTGCATTTGGCCGAAGGACCAATGAAGGAGCTTGGAAATAGATAGAAAAGGTCTCATGCGCAGAGGATTGACCGGATTGACCCCGCAGCTGCAGAGGTCCTCCTTAATTAGTACGATCGGTCCGAAACTCCTCATCCACATGGGATTGATCCCTATAGTGTCGAGGAGTCTAGGCAAAGATCGCGAACCTCTTAAGGATTCAAATTTAATATAAACTGACTAGTTGCAAGCTGCAGAATTGTTGGTTTACTCGTCCGTGCTCTTGCCCCCCTCCCCATTAGTAGGTAGAATCGACGGTTCTGTATTCCGACGCTTGATCTTATTTTTCTTCAACATGGTTGCCTGAAGTGAACAAAGGAATAAGGAGACATTAGTAGAGTGCAATTAGGGGAGGAATGCATGCGCTGACGGACGTC
The DNA here is from genome assembly GCF_010883055.1 of Belonocnema kinseyi. Lineage (NCBI taxonomy): Eukaryota > Metazoa > Arthropoda > Insecta > Hymenoptera > Cynipidae > Belonocnema > Belonocnema kinseyi. The sequence goes on along the minus strand of NC_046664.1, from coordinate 85,932,993 downwards.
AGCCCTTATAAAGCTTTGCTTTCGCGCAGAGCTTTTATGAATTAAAAAAAGATTCTACCAGCTAAACATATAGATGCTTATCTCGAAATATTTACGTGCCACATATATGTATTTCGAGAGGACCCCATTATTCGACACAAAGTAACAGAACGAACATTTGACAATCTGAAGCGTGTGCTTTGGGTTTTAATGGATTAATAGCTTCAACATAGTATTTATACAGAAAAAACTGGGAGTAAAGAACTTTGCATATAAGGGTTGAAACGGGGTAACGTACCGCTGCTGCGAATAATTTTTGGATCATCACGGCGAGTTTACCCATCCATCAATTGCCCAGTTGTACTTTACCCCGTTTCATTGACGAGGTAGTTTTCTCTCCCCCAGCCTGGAAGTAACGTAGCCGTTGGCTAAACACGAACGATGTATCGAGAATAGTGTAAAGTATTAAAATATCAGACTTCAAATTCTAAAATGCTCTCTAAACAGGGGAAATAGGGTGATGATTCATGAAAATAGGGAAATCAATTCTTTTCAATAAAATTAATCCAGATAACATATTAAATAAAATGTCAAAGGCTTTAAACTTCTAAGATTTCATTCGACAATATACTGCAGCTTAATCAAAAGAGACAAATTTTCAACAACAAAAATTGTTTAACATAAAAATGAATTTTCAATCCAAAGGATGAATTTTCAACACAACAATTTAATTTTTGACTAAAGAAGATTACTTTAGAAAAATTGTTGAATTTTTAACCATATCATTACATTTTAAACCTATCAAGATGCATTTTCAATCACGTGGTCGAATTTTCGAACAAAAAAGAATAAAATGCAACAGAAATAGTTGAATTTGGATCTAAAAAATGAATTTTCAACCAAAAAAGATGACATTTCTACTAAAAAATGTGAATTTTCAACTAAAAATGTAATATTTGGTATTTTAATTAAAATAAAAAACAGTGAAATTCTACCAAAAAATACGACTGTTCAACAAAATACATAAATTCTCAAGAAAATAGATGAAATTTCAACTAACAATGATGAGTTTTTAACGTAAAATGGAATAGTGAAATTTTCAATTAAAAAATTACTTTTCCTGAAAGAAAAAAAAACGAATTTACAACCAGTTGAATCCAACGGAACAATTTTTTAAAGTTTGAATCCTAAACCAAAAATATAAATTTTCATTCAAAAACAGTTATTTTTTTCACAAAAAAAAACATGACATTTTTACCAAAGAAATGAAATTTTAACTAAAAGGATGAATGTACAACAAAAAATGGATTTTTAATCAAGTAGTTGAAGTTGATATTTCAACCAAAAATTAAGAATTCTCAACAAAAATAGTTCAATTTTCAGCTAAAGAGCTTTATTTTTAACTAAGATTATAAATAAAAAAATTTGAACAAAAGATTTCCACATTCATGTAATTAAATTTTTAAATAAAAAGATACATTTTTACCAAAAATATTACTTTTCTAACAAGAGATACTATTTTTCAACAAAATACACGAATATTGACACAAATAGTTATATTGTCTGCTAAAAAATAAATATTAACCAATAGATACATTTTAGTTGAAAAAAATAGTTAAAAAAAACGATTTTTCAACGAAATAGTTAAATTTTCAATCAAAGAGATAAATTATCACTGAAAAGAAATACCTTTTAATCAAAAGTAGTTAGATTTTGTTTCTACTTTTATTAACATAATTCGCATTGAAACAAACAAAAACGAGAAAAGGAGAAAGTTACTTGAAAACCAGGAAAAAGGAGAAAATACTTTTAAAAAGGGGGAAATCGAATAGAGGAGAGATTTTGGAGTCTAAAAAATGATATTTATTTAATAACTTATCAAGTTATTATTGAACTGTACCGCTGCGGGCCATATTTCCTAACATTCGCAAACTTCGCTCAAATTTATCAGGGGGCGGCCTCTTATCTGCAATGTTTCTGAAATCCATTTTTTTTTAGCAAAGGTCGTAAGGTGCAAAGATTTCGGAGAGAATTAGAGAAATAGAAAAAAAGGAGGGTTATACATTGTCAGGTTTCGAACTATTTCTCATTTATGTGGAATATATGGGGCTTCTGGTCATACGATCAAATTACCTTCAATGCGGACTTCAAGACCACCACATCTCCAGGACTTTGGACCCAGGGTTCTCCGTCCACTTGCACAGGGATGTCCGAGTGTAAGTGGATTTTTATGTGACCACCCTACATTTAGACAATTAAATAAAATATTTTGCTTTGCAGAAGTTCCTTCAAAATTGTCGGTCCAAAGACAAGAGTTTGAACAAACCAAGGAATTAATTCTTTGTCTCTTCGATTTGGAACCGACCATTTTTATTTTTTACATACTTGAGCTATCCTCGTTGCAGTGCGAAGGCCAGATTGAATTTGACCTAAATGAACAACTCCACTGACTCCGACGACCTCCAACATTCCATCCCAATGATTCGGTTTGCTGAACTGATCCTCCCTTTCGGGACCCCAGGGATTTGCCCCTGAGCCCCAACTGTGAAACGAAAATTTCGTCAATAATATGAATTGTATCGCGGGCGTATTGATTCAGAATTTAGAATATATTCACCTTAATATGTTAAGAATTATTATCCCCTCGACTTGCGGCAGTTCCACCAACTTTCCGTCGACCTCCAACCGAATTTCCTTGTGTAGATCTTTGCAGGGCTTTCGACCGACCATTTTTCGCAACCCCATTTTTACGTAGACTCCCTTGTTGTGCAACCTGCTATTGAATTTGTTTGGGTTTTCCTCCCTGGCATTGTGAAAGTCTAAGCAAAGATCCGCGTCGATGCCAATTCCGAAGTAATTATTCATTACTAGAATCTGCGTGTTGTCTTCACTTGTCGAACCTGTCACTAATCAATACGTCGATATAGGGCCTGCTAAGTTAAAAGGGCTCAGCAAAGAGTTTGGGGTCGATGCGGATAAGTGTGGTAAAGACAAAATTTGTAATGAGAAACAAATTAGTAATTAGCTTTTTTTATGTAACATAAGATTATAGAAACTGAGATCTCCCATCTGGTCCATAGACTTGAATTTTTCCTGCATAGACCACCTTTTGTTGGTTTATTTTAGGAATGAAGGAAGATATTACATTTTCCTTCAATATCCGTTGAATAATAAAATTTGAAATAGGAAATTCTTCAATATCAGAGGTACATTCATATCGGATGTAATTTTTTTTTAATTTTCATCTATATTCCTATAAATGATACAAAATGGAAAGCAAACGGACAATCTAAATAATCTAAATAACCGAAATCTAAATCTAAATAATTAATCTAATAATAATATAATAAATATAAATAAATAAAATTAATTGATAAACATTTTAATGAAAAATTTAATTTAATTAGACAATTAAATATTAATTAATAAATGAAAATAAAAAATAAATACAATAATAATCTAAATCTAAATAATGTAATAACGGAAAATTTGAAATCACTGAAGAAGGGGACGATCAAAAGTAGAGAGTCTGAAAATAATTTTGGCGAAATTTGAAACAAGAATCTTCTTAAATATTTAAAATATCCTTAGTTAAAGTACACCTTTCTAATTTGATATTGCCCATTTGACCGCATGGACCCTATATTTAAGAATCGAAATATTGGGAACCTCTTTTTTTAATATACTTTGATAAAATAGCATTCGAAATTTCCGTCGATTTTTTAAGAATGATGGGCGTACAAGCTATAACTCACAAATTGGTGCGTGACGAGAACTAAATTTTAGACCCCAATTGCATTCCTATTACAAATTTTAAGAACATTCCTAGGGGTTGACCACTCCAATTTCGAGCGTGCTCTAGGTTTAAAGATTGTAAATGATTTCAAAAGATATAAAAGATTTTAAAGCATTTTGAAAAATATATTTATAATATATATCATGAGATTTAACAAGATTTCAAAAGATTGAAGTAGAACTCCAGAAATTTTAGAAGATTATCAAGAGTTTTAGAAAATTCAAAAGGTTAGAAGGAATTTCAAAAAAATTTTCGGGATTTCATATGAATTTAAAATACTTCAACAGGTCTTAAATGAGCTTATCAGTAACTTAAAAATATTTCAAGAGATATAAAAGTATATGAAATTATTTTAAGAGGTTTCTTATGATTTTGAAAATTTGCAGGGATTTTAAAACACTTCAAGTGATTCTGAAGTTTTGAAAATAATTGTAAGTGATCTACAAGTATTTCCAGTTATTATATATGGTTTCAAGAGATTTAATGGAATTTCGAAGGATTTTAAGGTTTTCTATGGGATTTTAGAAGAGTTCAATGGACTTCAAAACCTATCAAGGAAGTTCATGGAGTTTCCAAGTTTTATAAAGATTTCAAAAAATGTCCAGATATTTCTAGGGAATTCAATGATTTTTTAAAGGTATTTATAAGGATATTATGGAAATCTCAACGAATTTCGATAGATTTGAAGCAGTTTCATGGACTTTCGAACATGTAAAAGAATTTTAAACGATTTTAAAAAATATTATTAGTAATTTCAAAATATTTCAAAGTTTTTAAACAAGTTCAAGATATTTGAACTATTTCAAAGGATTTAAAGGAATTTTTAATGATTTTAATTGATTTCCAGGGATTTACAAGTAATTCAAAAGGTTTCAAGGAATTTCGTGAGATTCCATAGGCTATGAATGAATGTTAAGGGATTTCTAGGAAATTAAAGAAACTTTTAAGCATTTGTAAGGATTTCAAAGAATTTAAAGGTATTCCTAAGTAATGCAAGAGATTTTAAAAGATTTAAAAAAATTTCAAAATATTTCACTTGATTTAAAAGGTTTTAAATTATTCTAAACGATTTTCAAAAGTATGGAATGATATAAAGAAAGTTCTAGAGATTTCAAGGGTTTTCATGGTATTTCATTAAATTATTCTTCACGATTTCAGCAGGGAATTTTGGAAGAATTTAAAACATTTCGCGATGATTTTCAATGATTTTAGAGTATTTCAAACAATTCTAAACACTTTTCAGGATTTTGAGATGAAATAAAAAAATTTCGAGGAATTTCATGGAAATTTCAAGAGAATTTATGGTTACACCAAACTCTCGCTTTCAGTCACCCCGTTCTCAGACTTCCTAGAACTGCTGGCTCGCGCAGTTTCTCAGGGGAGTAGGGCGAGAGCGGTTGCGACATTGTATATATAGATATATATTCCAAATGGAAACGAGTCAGGCGGCCCTCACTGTTTAAGTTTGTGTCTCCCCAAAATCAGTCCAAGAAAATTTGAAGGCAACCCCCGACACTTGAATGAAAGCGGGAGTTTGGTGTATTACAAGTGTACCGTCAAGAACAAAATTAACCTTTAACGGGATTTATAAAATTAACAAAAAAAGGTATACGGACAATTACAACAAATTTTTAAAGAGAACGAAGATGATATTCCTCGAAAGATTCTTTATAATTCTAGTTGCTACAATTTTATTCAATATTTTGCAGAAAATTTCTTAGTTCGAAAAATGAATAACTTTAAATAATTATACTTATAATTTCTAAAGCATTTTCATAAAAAGGTGACGAATAAGACTAGACGCATAGAATAATAGTGACATCCTATAAACCCTCGGATCATTCTGAGATATAAAACATATCAGATATAAAAAAAAGTGAAAGGCAGTGACTGTCAAATGAGACTTGAAAGAACCTTTTTAGAAATAGAATTAGCTATTATACATTAAAAATGATTGAAAACTACGACTTTTATCTAGAGTAGAAGAAGAAAAACAGAAATGTGAAAATATCTATATTTGAATAAACAAATTCTTTCAATATTTTATATTCTTCAGATTGAGTAGTTTTAAGCTTTAAAGTATATCTAGAAGATCCTTTTAATCCCTCGCAACATTCTGGGATACAGAATACATCATATATAAAAAAGTGAAAAGTTAAAATTAAATTTATTTAACATAACCCGTCCAAATGGGAATTTAACCAAATTTATTATGTAAACGAAAATGGTAAATTTAACTGTTATTTTACCTGCGGCGTTGGGAACTAATTGCCCCGACTTGTCCTCTTTTTCTTCTGGATGAAAAACGACGGTCCACCTGTCCAATCTTATTTCCTCTGCTTCGATTACGTCTTTCAACAAATTAAGAGGATCCTCGCCACCAGTGTAACCCGAACCCCACCTCAAAACTCGAGCCAGATCGTTACCTGTACCCAGAGGAACAATTGCACACGCAGGCGACGAACATTCACTATCCTGACCGACATTATCCAAACACTGCAGTACCCATCCTATTGTACCGTCTCCTCCGCAAACTAGGATCTTATAATTTTGTATGTGACGGAATACGTACAATCTGAAAAATTTTAATTTAAAAAAATATTTAATTTTAATTTTAAAAAATATTTAATTTTAATTTTAAAAATATTTACTTTATATAAAAGAAATCAGGAAATAATTTATATAAACCACTCTGGATGATTTTTTAAAGTTGAGACCTCCCACCCTTTGACTCTAAACTAGGTTTCAAGGGATTTCAAAATATTCGAATGTTTCCGGTGATTTGAAAGTATTAAAACAAATTTCAAGGGCTTTAAAGGACTACAAAGTATTTTAAAGAATTACAAAGTTCTCACAGAATCTAACGAGATTTCGAACCCCTTTAAAGTTTCATTAGATCTCAAGAAATTTTGAAAGATTTTAAGGATCTAAAAAGTTTTAGGATATTTCAAAGGTTTCCAAAAAATTACGAGCGTTGCATTGATTTCAAATTTTTAAAAGATTTCAGGACTTTGAAAAAATTATTGAGTAGAATTTCAGAGAGAATCTTATTTTCACAAGGGATTTTACAAAATTTTAAGGGAATTCAAGGATTTTAATCAGGTTTCCAGAGATTGTATACTGAACTTCGAAGAATTTCTAAAGATACCGAAGGATTTCGACTAATTTTAAGAGATTTACGGGAATTAAGAACGATTTCCCCTAATTTCAAGGTATTTTAAGACATTTCGAAATATTTCAAAGTATGTCAAGAGATTCTGAAGGATTTTAAAAGATTCCATGGGATAACCAAGAATTTTCACGAATTTGGAAGATTTGAAGGCATTCAAAGAGATTTCAGGGGATTTCCAAAGATTAACAAGTATTTCAAAGTATTTCAGAGATTTTTACGGATTTATAAATATTTAAAGAGGTTTTGATTATTTCATGGGATTTCAAAGGATTTTACGGGAGTTTAACGAATTTTAAGGGATTTAAAAGGATTTCGAGGATTGCATAAGATTTCAAAAGTTTCAATGGAATTTCAAAGGATTTATGATTAATATTAATGATTTTGAGGGAATCCAAGGAATTTTAATGGCTTATAACCCCTTGCGGCATAGTGGTAACCCAGAATACCATCTTTTTAATTCACAACTTTTTTTCTCTAGTTTCGATGTTTTTGCAGTAATATCGAAGAAGTCGTATTGATATAGTATTTGAAGCATGGTAAAATGTAAAAAAATGATGACGAATGTATTGCGTAAAATTATAAATAGTTATAAATAAACAAATTTCGAAAATCGCTCTTTATCACGAAAAAATTCATTTTTGAATTACCTATTGAATAAATTAGAATAAAACTTGTTACACTGGAAAGGATTTCCGAATATTATATAAGAATTTTAAGAGATTTCGATTAATTTTAATGACTTTTAATCAATTTAAATATATTGTAAGGAATTGTAAGATTAACATTTTCAGCACTTTCAAGGATTTTTATAGTTTTTAAAGGACTTTTAGGAATTTTGAAAAAATTAAAAATATTTTAAAAGATTTCAAAGGATATGAAGGGATTTCTACAGATTTAAATGGGTTTCGATTATTTCACGAAATTTTAAGATATTTCAAAATTCACGAATTTCAGAAAATTTACAAATAATCTAAAGGATTTGAAGGGGTCTGAAGAAATTTTTAATGGCTTCTAATATATTTTATTTTATTTTAATATATTGAGATATCAAAAAATCTTATAATATTTTGAAATAGTTTACGGATTTTCATGGATTTTAACCGATTTTTAGAGATTGCCACAGATTTTAAATTATCATAAGTGATTTCAAAGTTTTTTCAGCGATTTCAAGGATTTTCAGAATTTTTAAGTACTTTTAAGAGATTTTAAGAGATTTTAAAACATGTTGCGTGATTTCAAAGGGTTTTCAAGTATTTCATGTGATATCGAAGAGTTTTCGCCATTTTTGATAGGTATCAGGGGGATATTAATGAGATTTCCTAGTTTTAAAGGCATTTAAAGATATTTGAGTGATTTAAAAATATTTTCAAGGCTTTCAAGGGATTTTCAGAAATTTAAAGGCGTGCCGATTATTTCACAGAATTTTAAGAGATATCAAAATTTACAGATTTTAAGAAGATTTTGTAAGAATTTTAAAGATTTAACGGATTTTCAAAGGATTTCCGAATATTATCAAGGATTCTAATTTTCACAGCAATATGGTGTCCTTGTATATCCTGTTGACGTAATGGAAGGGATTTAAAAATATTACAAAGATTACCAAGGGTATGAAGAGATTTTAAAGTAATTAAAGAGATTTAAAGGGGTTTTGATGAAATTCACGTGTCATGGATTTTAAATGATTATAAAGGATTTGAAGAATATTCACAATTTTTAAAGAGTTTTGAGGGGTTTTAAAAATTTTCAAAATACTATATTACGGGATTTCAAAGGATTTGAAAGGATTTTTAAGGATTCGAAATGTTGTAAGAAATTTTGAAGGAATTTCAAAGATTTCAAGGGGTCTCTTAATATTTTGATAATTTCACGGATTTATAAAAATTTTAAACGATTTTTTAGAGATTTTAAGGTTTATCTACAGATTCTAAAAGATTTTAAGGGATGTTGAAGATTTCTAGCGATTTCAATGATTTTCACATCTTTTAAAATGTCTTGAGAGATTTTCAGAGATTTCAAAATGTGTTACTAAAAAGCCTCAAGTATTTAATGGACGATCAATTTCTAAATAGAGGAGTCACTCACCCAGGCAAGGGACCACCATTATCCAAATCGAACACTTGGTAGGGATTTAACAACTTGCGAAAACTTGATATCAAATCGAGTCCTTGACATCCACCAGACTTCACATTTACAAAAACTAGTAACGGCTGGACGTGGCCTGGCACCATGCTTGGCTCAATGCTGGGTAAAAGCATGACTGAAACAGAATTCTCGATATTTAGTTACATAGAAAAAAAAGGTTTGCCTATCGACAACTCACCTAAAAGATGTTTGTCTTCGTGTTTCGATTCACGTAACGTATAGAGAGCCTTAACCGCTTTATTTGAATCTTCGTATATAATAACCATCGAGCCGTATTCGTAATATATGGGTCCGATGGATGAAAATTTGTTTTCTATAAAACAAGAAGATTTTTAATTTTCGGTTCTTCAAATACGATACCTTTTTTCCCTTTGACTCTCCCTGAGAATCTCACCTTTTCCTAAGAACTCGGTTAACATGTTTTCATAATTGCGCTCAGAAAGACCTGGTGGTAGATTTCCAACAAACAAAGCAAGATTAGGACCGTGTGGGTCCTGTTTTAGTTGCAGATAAAATCGCATCAATTCCATTTGCCTAATTGAATCTTTCCCCAGCATCTTTACAATTTCCCAAGGCTTCTCGTCCCACGACAACACACGTTCTGTAACTGTAATTAAAAAATTCAATTTTATTATTTTTATAACATTTTAGGGAAGCTAGGTAGAAGTTTGTTTTATTTTTAGTCCTCAACAGCTGCTAGATCATGTTGATAAATTGACTTACAAGTTAACATTAAGCTCAAATATGAGGATATCTAGCTTAGAAACTTCTAAGTAAAATGGAAAGCACGCAACTCCAAACACCTATTTTCAAATAAATAATGATAACCTAAAGTATTTTTTTAATTGAGCTTAAGATTTCTTTATTCGTTGCAATAAACCTGATAAATATTTCATTAGTTTTAATAAAATAAATATTGTGTATCTCCTCAATTTATTTGTAAATTAATGTTTATCTCCTTCTAAGAGGTGATTTGAGTCTTTGGTGCACACAAATTTTTTATTTGAGACGATTTATAAAAGAGTCCATTGGATTAAAGTGTTAAAAAATGTGCGTTTTTTTCATATTGCCCCTTGCCATCTTTGCAAATTAATATTAATGTTGAAGCTTGAATTTTGAAAACGGCGTGATTTTTGCCAGCAAATATCTTAAAATCTATATTTTATTTCGTGAGTTGACACCCCCCCCCCCCCCCCCCCCCCCCCCCCCCGAATATTAGAATTTTCTCCAAAATACACACCTCCGCGATCTAGAAGGATTTCGCTACATCGGTAATCTTCGCAGTTGAAATCCTGCAAACCGAAACGAAGGAGTGCTTCCCGAATGAGATCAGATATAGTCGTAGTTTCGGTCACCGGAACAATACAAAAGGACTCAGACACCTGCAGCTTTCCTGGATAAACCCGAACTTCACCACTATCACTATCCCTGAAAAATCAGTAATTTCAATTAGTGAATTCTATTTTAAAAAATATTGCCACCAATAACTCAAAAATACCATTCTATATGGTGACGCCCGTTTTAACAATCAAATTACAATTTTTGTTTTTGGCCTTTTTTCGTAAAATAAAACTATCTTTAAACAATTATAATCGACTTCAGTCAATTCTCTTAAGGTGACCTTTTTAATCGAAGAAATAAAATTCCGGGTAAAAATGTTTTCTGTAATTCAAATAAAAAAATTCGAACTCTTAGAGATGAAGATTTTTGCATTTTAAGTAATAAAAACACGACCGCAAATCAAAGCACTCTCAATGTAACTCTTAAATTTTAACCTTTTATAATTGAAGATTAAAATGGTTGTACTCAAAAGTTCAGTAATATAAATCCGCGCTATTGTTCAAAATGATATAATTTTGAGCAATTTCAAGTCAGAAAAATTAAAAAAATAACATTAAATTTTTGTGAACTAAACATGATTTAAATTAGAAGCTAATTTTTTTTATTTTAAGTTTTCGTAAAATTAATAACTTATCAATTGTTATCTTTGCAACAAAGTTCAACGCCTTAAATTACAAATTAAACATTTATAAACGGGAAAGTTGAAATTCTTACATTGAAAGTCTCAATTTAGCGAAATGGCACGAAAATTCCAAACAATAAAATTTCCGACATTAATAAATAGCCGACCCTATAAACTTTGAAATACAGTGAAAATTCTGAATATAAATCATAATATATAATATAATATAATCATAAATAAATGATGAATAAAAGAAAAAATATGTTTATCAAATATAAATATATTATTTTTTAAATTGTACTATTTAAAAACTTCAGAATTGTTTAGATGCAAGAATTTGACAATTTGTGAATTTCCTTATGAACAGAAATTTTATAGTGTCAGATATTTTATGAAGTCGACAATTTTACATGATTAATTTTATAATTTCGTAATATCATAAACTGCCTATAATTTTATTATTCGGAATTTTTAAATTGTCAGTCACTTCTAATTTCGAGAATATTATATTTCGAATATTTTTCCGGAAAATTAAACTGCTTTGTTAGAAACTCATTTTCCTGGTTAAAGGTTTATATTTTAGAGGAAAATTCACATTTCTTTGTTGAAAATTTAACTATTGTGTTAAAAATTCGTTTTTCTGCCGTTAAAAATAAAAATTTTTTTAAGTATGAAAATTGACATTTCTTATTTACAAACTCAAGCAATTGTTTAAAATTACTTATATTTTGGTAGAAATTTCAATTTTGGTAAAAATTAAACTGCTTGGCTAAAAAATAAACTTTTTGGTGGAAGATTCAACTATTTTGTTGGAAATTCGTCTTTTTTCAACAATTCAATTTTTAACTTTAAAATTCGTAAATTATTTAATTTTAAAAAGAATCAGAACCATTTTGTAAAATTAATTATTGTAAAATTTTTATCACTGCAACGACAGTTAAATTTTTAGAATCATTAATTCATTAATATTGAAAGACGATGAAGTCAAAGCGTTTTTCATCAAAAAAATTTTAATGTCAAACGCTTCTAATTTTTAATTCATTAGGTTTTCTTCTCAGTCAATTAAATCAACTTAAAAAACAAACAAAATAGTTGAAATCAAATTTTTTAATTGCATTGTATCATATGGTACGAAATTCAAGTGATGGGATAGATTTTTCTTCTAAATATTTGTAAAATTCTCGGTCAAAAAATAAATTGACTCATTTATCGGATCATATTGAAAACCTCAGTGCCACCAGTTTTTTCTATATTCTCATACGTGAGAGTGTAATGTAATCGTCCAAATTTTCGATCTCCAGGTTTTAACGGAGCTTTATGTTTCGGCACTCACAGAATCCAAAAATCATAAAAATTTTGTCGGTTTCTGTCTCTATGTATATACCTGAATATTGTAGGCACGCTAACTTTTTAAGGATTCCTCTAATCGAGTCAGCCTTAGATACACTTCTTAAGGTTCCCAAAAAGAAGGTTAATTCGTTAAGCAGATATTTCCAACAAAAATTAAAAAATTTAGAGCATTTGAAATTTTTTTAAATTATGGACATTTATGTCAAAGTTTCGTATTGCTGGGTAGAAGACTTGCAAACTATCCAAATAAAATTTTGAATCTCAATGAAAATTATAAAAGTTATATACTTTTGAAAATTTTCCAAAAAATAGAACAAAATATGCCTGCTGCGCGGGCACATTCTACTTACGGGCTGAGCGCGCGTCGCTTTGCTCCAAATTTGAGCGCGCCTAAGGCGCGCGGGTACGCTCTCGTGCCTCGCACTCGTTTTCTTACGTTTAATGCGTTCAGTTTAACTTTATCTTTTCAAATATCATAAATATTATAACTTAAAGCAAAAGCTGCGAGTTTAACTTCTGAGAAATTACAGCCATAAATTGTAACTGAAATTTTTTTCGATTTTTTGTAAAGAATGTTCTCAAAGCACCTACGACTTTGACGATTACATTCTCATGGCGATACTCGCGCTTCGCGTTCGATAAACTGTGTCCAATTGAAAAAACTTCATCAAGATAATTTGTAAATCTTGTTTAAATCTACTGAAAACAACGCTTTAAACTTACGTATCTCTTAAAAACAAAATTTGCATATTTTTGAAAATGATCCAACTTTTTGAACTTTCGTCTAATGAAGAAATTTCATGAGAATAGTTTTAAAATACTTATATTTTCTATCTAGTAGAAATTTCGATCGATATTTCTTAACCTATTAAGAAAATTTTATTTTTTTGAAAATTAAAAAAGTTTTGAAAAGTATATAACTTTTTCGATTTTTAACTAACTTTAAAATGTCATTGGGATAATTTGCAAGTATTTTTGCCTTAATTCAAAAATTTTAACAACAATTTCGAAAACTGGCAAAAAATTTTTAATAAAATTTTAAAAAGCTCTAACTTTTTGAATTTTTGATCTAATCGAAAAATTTAAATGTGATAGTTTCTAAAGATATTTGATATCTAGGGACGATATTAAATGAAATTTCCTAATCTATCGGAAAACCATTTTTTTCTATTTTTCGGAACATTTTCAAAATTTGTAAAACTTTTTAATTAAAAACTTTTAAAGCTTTTTCTAATTTTCCATGAAATTGAAAATTTCATTTAGATAATTTGCAAGTCTTCAATCTTTAAGAAACCTTAAAATATTTTTTTGCAAATGTTGAAAATGCTCTAAATTTTTTTATTTTTGTTGGCAACATCTGCTTAACGAACTTAACCTTCATTTTAGGAACCTTAAGAAGTGTATCAAAGACTGACTCGATTGGAGAAATCATTCAAAATTTAGCATGGCTACAACATTCAGGTAACCATACAGACAGGCCAACATAAAGACAAACAAACGGACAACCACAAAATTTTATGAATTTTGGATTCTGTGAGTGTAAAAATATTTTTCCGATGGATTAGGAAATTTCATTTAAATTCGTCAATATATATCAAATATTTTTAGAAACTTTCTCAGTTAAATTTTTCGATTCGACAAACATTCAAAAAGTTAGAGCTTTTTCCAAATTAGAATAAAATTTTTTTATGAGTTTTAGAAATTTTTGTCAAATTTTCTGACACACTAAACTATTTTCATGGAATTTCTTAATTAGACAAAAGTTTCAAAAGTTTGATCATTTTCAAAAATATGCAATTTTTGTTTTTCAGAGATCCGTAAGTTTAAAGTGTTCTTTTTAGTATATTTGAACAAGATTTACAAATCTTCTCTCTAAATTTTGTCAATTGGACACAAATTATCGAGCGCAAGTTTCGTAATGAGAATATAATCATGAAAGCCGTAGGTGCTTTGAGAACCTTCTTTAAAAACAAATCGAAAGCAATTTCAGTTACAGTTTATGGCTGTAATTCCTCTTAAGTTTAAATCAGTTTCCGATTTAAGTTATAATATTTATGATATTTAAAAAAATGTAGTCTTAGTCGCGTTAAAACTGGACGCGACGTGCCGCGCGCACAGCGCGCAAGCAGAATGTTCCCACGCAGCGGGCATATATTTTTTAAATAATATTTTATGGTTTCAAGCAAAATAAGGACGCTTTCACAAATATTTATTTTTGTTACTCGCTTATCAAGCTACAAACTTAATAAGCTGCAAAAATTGCACAAAAATGTAAGTCTTTTGAAATTCTAATAAACAGACTGTAGGAATAATGAAAAAATATAAAATTCTTGTACCTAAATCGAAGAAATACAGCCGGACGCTTTCCTTCTTTACGATTTAAGTTTTGAAGTGGGATCGGGTCGCCCAGAGGAATCTCCTCCGCGGCATACAGATCGGTAAGGTAAAAATGATCTAAAAAATAAATAAAATTAGGTTTGTTTAAACATATGGATTTTTTTGTTTGAAAGCGGATACGCACTCGGGTCCTTCTTGATGTGGAACGCTCGAAGAGCCGATATCAGAATTTGCTCCGTAGTTGCCTGTCGAGACACGGTGATCACTCGAAATATCCGCCGCCTTAAAGAATTATTCCCGTCGTATACCTTTATCACCTCTGAAAAATATTAATTGATTAAATAACTAAAATATATTTTAATTGTTTAGCTCCTCTATTTTCTGCTTGATTCAGTAAATGAAGCAATAAGGAAAGTATCTTTATTTCGTTTTAATTTTGGAAACTTAATAAAATGTTCGGTTTCAGAAGCACATTTTACGTTTTGTTACAGCCAACGAAAAGCAACTAGAAAAAACTTCCACATTTTTTGCAAACGAGACTTTTGTATGATTCTTAAAATTGGACCCTGGTGGGGCTGAAACATCTTTATTCAAAAGGTGATAGCATGTGAAATTATTTGTCTGATTATATGGTTCACTGGCAACTCATGAATGTTTATAAACCAAAATCATTGACTGAACCCTTTTTGAAAAAGCCCATTTTTTAAATTATGGGATGTAGAATTTGCATAAAAGTTGATGCAAAATGGTGACCAAATTTTTATTTTTTATATAATTTTATAGTTTTTTACATTCTAAATATATGATATAAAGCGTCACTTAAAAATTGCTTTCAGAAATCAGGCTTATCAAAATATCTATTTTTTTTTCTTCCAATGCATCGCGCAAAATGAACTCATATAAGGAAATTCAGTCAAAATGAAGCGACTTAATTGCTTGTTCTGAGAATATTAAAATGTTTTTTAATGTTAATACAAAATATATTTAAAGAAATGTTTGCCATGATTCTGTCTATCACACCTTTATAATATACAAAACTATCAAATTCAATAAAAAATAAAAAGAACAATTCTGAAGCACCTTTACCAATTACTTCAATTACTTTTCAATTAAAGTTGGTTTAATCTCACCGTAAAACATCTTTATACAAAAGAATCTCAAATTTCATAGAAAGAGTACATTTTTTATAGCTTTCTATGCAACTGATTTAAAGAATTTTAATTCTTTATAGTATCTTAAAAATTAAATTTTTTAGATTTTCTAGATGAGTATTAAATAGGGGAGACTCCGCCACAGTATATACTGCAACTGACAGCAAATAATTATTGAATTCAGTTAATTTTCTATTATGTGTTTTATTATACTTTCTATGAATTATCCATTCTGGACTGAAGAGTTAAGATGGGCTGAGAAAACTCCAAATGATTATGTTAGATTCAATGGTAATGGCAATGCAAATTTTCTTTGTGACTTAAAATTAATAAAAAATTTTCTCACCATTAGGCAAGCCTACTAAAAATTTTAAAATGTAAATTTTTTTGTGTATGGAACAAAAAATATCTTTGATTTTTTATTTGGGTAAAGTTTATGGAAGTGAATAACCTTAGAGAAAAAAAAAAACAAATTTACTTCGAAACGTAATATTTATTTCAAAAAATGATGAAAAATGCAATTTTGTTAAGTTGTACCTAGTTTCAGAAAGAAGAAGTGTTTTTCGTTTTTTTTTATGTTCTTGTTGATAGATTAAGGAAACACGTACATATTTTTAAGTTTAAGACAAATTTTTGGTCTATTTTTTACGGATCCTGAAACATAAACCGTTTTTACACAAGATCAGTCAAAATCCGTGTATATATAGGATCCTTAAAAGATAGGAAAAACGTTTTGTTTGAAACTTAAAAATATGTTCATATTTCCTTAGTTTATTAAAAAGTGCATTAAAATTAAAAAAAGGAAAGACAGTTTTTTTCAACTTGAGATACAAATGAACAAAATTGCATTTGTTATTTTTTGAAATATTATGTTTTGACGAAAAAAAATCATCCATAAACCTTACCGATAATAAAATTGGAAAATAATTTTTTTCCATGCGGCTTTTTGGGCTTTTTCGGATTTTTTAAATATTCTAATTAACACCTGTTTTGGCGGTTGAATTTACTTTTTATAATATTGGACACCTTATATAATTATTTTTCTTTTTCATTGTTTAATATTTGATATTACGTATGTCCTATACATGTAGAGTCAGGAGTTAAACCATTCTTGAAATATGGTATCAACTTTAATGAAATCTTGTGGAATCCCTGGAATTCTTTACAATTCTTTGAAATAAGATGAATTCTTTTGAAATTTTTATGAATCCATTAACATTTTTTAAATCATGTAAAAATCCTTTAAAATCTTTTGAATTTCATGGATATTGTACATAATCCATCAAAATCCCTTAAAACCCTCTAAAAACTATGAAAATCCTTTAAATCTTCGAAATTTCTTATATTCGTTTAAAACAGATATGTGCAAATCCTTCAAAACCGTTTTTTTCTTTAAAATTAATTTAAATCATTAAAATCTGCAGGAATCTTTCCGAATCTTTTAAAATCAAATTCGAATTCAAATCCTTTGAAATCTTTTTAAAATCCCTGAAGTCTTTTGAAGGCTCTTGAAATTCCTTGAAATCTTCTAAATATTTTTAAGATCCCATGCTATCATTAAAAAATTATAAACATACTTCTGTATCGCTTGAAAACCTTTACAATCCTAAAAATCGAGTAATTTATTTTCAAATCTCTTAAAATCCCTTAAATCCCTTTCAAACTTAGAAAATAGTTGATATCTTTAAAATCCTATAAAAACCTCTCATAATTCTTTAAAATTCATGAAAATCCCTTAAAATCTCTAAAAATCGGTTAAACTCCTTGAAATTCCATGAAGTGTTTTGTAATCTTATGAGATCCCTTGAAGGATCCCTTATAGTATATTAAAACCCATTAAAATCTTTGAAAATCCATTACAATTTTTCCAAATTCCTTAAAAACATCTGTGGCTGTGATGAGCAGACAGCACTGAGTAGAATGAAAAGAAAATAGGGCGACAAATGATACGTTGTCATCAATCCATTTTGACCGGGAATTTTACAAATTTTTAGAAAATAAATCTGTCCAGCTTTGATTCCAACCGTGTTGTAAATAATTAGCTAAATTTTGTCATATTTTTCAATTATGATATCATTCAGTTTAGAATGCGTAAGTCGAAAATCTTTCACTTTAAAAATGTTCTTTTTTAATTTTTAAGCGTACATTTTTATATAAATAATGTAAAAATGCAGTTTTAAAGACTTAAAAAATAAGAAATTAGAAATTAGAAATGTTCGAAATAGATGGTTCAGGATTAAAAAAAATAATTTTTCCGTCGATAAAATTTGAATATAAATTCATTGATAATTTTTAAATTGAACTGTACTTTCAGTATTAAAAAGTACATAATAGTTGATTTTACAAGACGATTCGGAATCAGTTCATAATTTTAGAATTTCCCGATTTAAACTCTAAAAATTAAACTGTTTAAATTTGAAAGTCTTATTAGTTAGGCAAATGTAAACACCCGATTGAAACTTTATAAACTATTTTTAATTTTAAAATAAATTTAAAATAATATATTCGTAATTAAAGGCTCAAATTAAATTTCAAATATTCTTTCAGTTTAAAATATTACATTTTTAAACCATTCAATCTGAACATTTTTACTTAAGAAAAATAACAATTATTTAATATTTAGAAATATTTGACAGTTCATTTAAAATCCATGATTACAAATCAAAAACACAAAATTAAACAAAAAACTAAACTTTCAACTTTCCAATTTTAATTACTCTATTTAAAAAATTTAATTTGTTACTCAAATTTTTGAGAGAGAATGTTTAAAAAGATTTAGAAAGATTTACGAAACTATGAAAAAGGAATGTGGAAAATTTAAAGCAATTTGTTTTTAATTTGGCATAATTTTTTTAAGAATTGAGGAAAAATGCGAATCATTTTAAAAGAAATTTAGAAATTCTTAAAACGTTTCAAAAATAATTTAAAATTTGGAAAATGTAAAACAACATTCAGATTTCTCAAGATTTTGAAATAAAATTTTAAATTGTTTTAAGGATTTTAAAAGTATTTGAATTAGAAATAATTTAACTTTTAATTTAAGAAGTGTTAAGTTTATAAAAAAATGTCATTGTTCAATTTTTTTGTTTCTAGCTTAAAATACCCTAAAATAGTATAATATTGAAAATATTTTTAATTCATTGATTGATTCTTTAATTTAGAGCATTGAAAATAATAACGTCGATTTATATTTTTGGGCCTGAAAAAATGCATAAGATTCCCAGTCAATAAATAAATTAATTAAAACGGCAACCCTGAAATAAAGTAAAACGACGCAGAAAAAACATTTCAAATTAAATGTCAGATAACAAAGTTTTATCAGCCATTTTTGAAATTCAATTTATTGAGGGTTAACGCATTTCACAACTTCTAAATATCTTTCAAAATGATTCGCATTTTTTCTAAATCTTTTTAAAAAATCATGCAAAATTATTTTTAAAAAATTCTTCAAATCTTCCACATTCATTTTTCATAGTTTCGTAAATCTTTCTAAATCTTTTTAAACATTTTCTTAAACATTTTCAATCTACTTAAGATTTTAAGGAAATGTGTTTATCCTTCTGAGGCCCTTCACAATTCTGAAAAATCTTCAAAATTATTTGAAATCATTTCAGATATTTAATTAGGTTTGAATTTTTTCACAACTTCTAAATATTTCTTGAACTTACTCGAATCTTTTCTAAGGATAGTAGGTGTTAAATGGTTATTTATACATAACAATTCAGCAATGTGATTAACAAATTAATTTTTTTTAACAGTTTAATTAAAATTGTAACATTCAAAGTTTATTTTTGTGTATTTCATTTGTAACTGCGGATTCTAAATGAACAGTCAGATATCTCTAAATATTAGATAATTTTTATTCTTCTTAATTAAAAAATTTCAAATTGACTCGTTTAAAAATGGAATATTACTAACTGAATGAATATTTGAAATTTAATTAAAGCTATTAATTAGGAATATATTATTTTGAAGTTATTTAAAAATTTTAAATAGTTCATAAAAATTCAATCGGGTGTTTACATTAGTCTAACTAATAAGACTTTCAAATTTAAACGATTTAATTTTTAAAGATTAAATCTGGAAATACTAAAAATATGAACAGATGCCGAATCATATTGTTAAATCAATTATTATTTACTTCTTAAGACTTGAAGTACAGTTCAATTTGAAAATTATTAATTAATTTATATTAAAATTTGATCGAATAAAAATGTTTTTTTTTTTAATCCTGAGCCATCTATTTCAAACATTTTTAATTTTTAATTTTTTAAGTCTTTAAAACTGCATTTTAAAATTCTTCAAATAAAAATGTACGCTTATTAAGCAAAATATAACATTTTTAAAACGAACGATTTTCGAATAACGCATTCTAAACTGAATGGTATCATAATTGAAAATTATAACAAAATTTAGCTAATTATTTAAAACAGGGTTGGGATCAAAGCTGGACAGATTTATTTTCTAAAAATTTTGCCAAATTCACTGTCATTTTCTCATTTTCAGGTTCAGTGGCCACCATGTATTTTCATCGATGACAACGTATCATTTGTCGTTCTATTTTCTTTTTATTCTACTTATGTTAGTGCTGTCTGCTTATCACAGCCACAGACATTCAAATGTTCGCGCGGCTCCCCCACCACTTCCCCCCATGCGACGCTTCTCCGTAACGAGGGAGCCGAGGCTACGCTCCTTGCGTAACTTTAGACTACGCTCGTCCACTCTCTGCTTATGACTGATCAAAATTAAAAATCTTACGAAATACTCTAAAATCCGTGTATATACTTTGGAATCTTTAAAAATATTTTAGAACCCTTTGAAATTCCGCGAAATCATTGAAAAATCGTGAAAATACCTGTGTATCACATGAAATCCCATGAGTTATTTAAAAATATTTCGAAATCTCTTCAAATCCCTTTAAATCGGTCGTAATTTTCTGAAATCTTGTAAAACCTTTGGGAATCTGATTAAATTCCTTTGAGTACCTTAAAATCGTGTAAAATCTCATGAAAAATCATTTTAAATCTCTGAAACCTCTCGTAATCATTTGGAACCGTTTGAAATGCTCTACAATTTTTGCAAGATATTGAAATGTTCTTAAACTCCTTGAGATCTCATGAAGTTCCTAAGAAACTTTGGAAAGCACGTTAAATTGCATACATATTTTTTTAAAATACTTTTTAGTCCTTTAAAATAACTGGAAGTCCATTGAAATCTGTTAAAATGCTTTTAAATTTTTTCGATCTTTCAAAATCTCTTGAAATGACTTAACCTGATGAAACTAAGGCGCTGAGAGTGCGGCCCACATGCTGTTTGTCACGATTCACTGAGAACCGGCTCCCTATTGCCCCCCCCCCCCCCTCTGCGGCTACCCTCATCTGAAACTGTGGTGGCCATCAATTCTATGAAGGCACAAAAATAGTTTAAGGAAATCCAGGTTCGAGTGTATTGAGTAAAAAAAAGAAAATCTTACGTAAGAGGAGGGGGGTGGCGATCATACAACTCCTTGCAATAGATTGCATAATTTTCTGTTCCCCAAACATAAAATTATTGAAAAATTACTCTGTAATGTAGAGAGATTTCCCCTTTCAAGTCTGCAAAAGTAAACATATTTAACAATTTAATTAATAAGAAATGAAAATGCATTTTACCTTCGTCTCCTTTTTCTTTTTCATCCTTTTCTTTCTGTGCTTTCTGTGGATCACGACTATGAGCTCCTTGCTGAGCAGGTTCATCATTATCTCGATACCGTGAATCCCCGCTACTAAACTCTTCTGATATGCTTCGCGCTGTAAATAGTTCACATATTGTAAATATATATGTTGCTACATGCGTAGGTTGCTGATGAGGAGTAGGTTCCCTACGAACCAAACGATATCTGCCAATAACTTATATACAGTATATATTGTGTTTCGCAATCTGTACCATAAAAAAAACTAAATCAGAAAATAAAAAAACACGTTTTTAGTCAAATTAATAAATGAGATAGCCCACAAAATACATTCATTTGATGTCAAGGTAGCCACTGAAATACTTAATCATCCTTTTACAGCCTTCGATTTTTTAAAAGATTTATTTCAATAGGAGTAATGAAAATAAATTAAAATCAGAAAGAAAATAAATGTTTTAAAACATCATAAATTTTTGTTTAGTCACTGTAAGACAGATTATTAATTTCTATTTCAAAGAATAATATCTACTTTAATTGAAAAGATTTCAAAAATAAAAAGGAGGTTTTCTTATTATTGCGCTCTATTTATTTAGAGCTTTACAATTTACATGGAGCAAATCAATAATATTTGAACAGTCAGAAAGCAATTTTATTTGTTAAGCAATTTCCTAGGACTTCGTTGAAATAAGAATTTATAATGCGGATATCGTTATGCAATCGGGACGAAACTCTAATTGTTGATTCGTTATGTTTTTATGAAAGAAAACCAATTTCAATTTTGAATTTACTTTTTTCGAGAGCCAAACAAAAAGTCTTTTTAGTCGGCTAAAATAATTTAATTGATTTCAGAAGTTGAAATCCATGCTAAATAAAATCTTAAACTTGTTTAAAATATTTTAAATTATAATTTTTATGATTTTTATAATTATTCATTATAATTTTAAATTAAATAATTATTTTTGTAAGCAAAAATAAGTGAGAAGACTCAATTTGCTTAAATGGAAACGGAATTAGAAGAGATTTTCGAGAACAAAACGACACTTTAAGAAGAAAATAATTTATTTCTTAGGCGACAAACTAATTTCCTATAATTTCAACAAAGCTTGAGTAATAAACATCGTTTGGAAAAGAACAAAAATCATCAATTCATCTACATAAATTATTAACTTTAAAATCTTAGGGATGAATCAAGTTAATGTCATTCACCAACTTTTAACCTTTTCCGTGTTTTTCTATTAAAAAATTATAAATATTTCCAGTAAAAACAAATACTCTCCGCTCATTGTTTGTTTCGTAGATCAAATGGTAACTCTTAATTCCTTAAATTTCGTTTCTGGATTTGATATTTTTTAATGGAATGAATCATACATAAGTCAGCTCGTTCGATTGCAAAAAATGTCGTAAATGTTTTGACAATCACTTGAAAAATAAATTGATTTCTGTATGTCGGCACTCTGCAAAACTTTACATTTTTTACATTGAATATTTTTAACTGTGTCACAATAATTATGGAAATCTTCCGAAAATAAAAATATACTTCTTCATGACTATCTGACCATTTAATTTTCTTCAATAAAAGAAATTAATTCAATGTCTGATGATGATGATCCGCGTACACTAAATTTTCAGTTATTTTTGTAACCATAAAGTTTCGTTTCTTTGATTCAGTTTTTTTCGGCCGAATTTCGATTTTTAAATAAATTAAATCTGACACAAACGGATATCTAGAATAAAGTTTGAGCTTAAAAAACAAAGGGCGCACAGTGGGCAAAAAAGTTTCTGTGGATAAATCCATTTTAACCTATAATGTTTATTCGATTTAACGCTTTAGATTAAATCAAACATTTTTAACTTTTGCAAACATTTGTGCGTTTTGATTTATTAGAAAATTTTTGTTTATTTTAACTTTTCTGAAAGATACCATTTTTAAAGAATTTTATATTGATGAAACAAGGTCTTATGTCTATGCTGAAACTATGATGAAATAATTACAAATGCATAAGAATAATTAAGCAAATGCTTTATCAAGTTTTAAATACATTAATGGATAAAGGTTGTTTTGTTGAGATTGGCAATTTGTAGCTTATTCAAATCTAAAGAGTTTTGGTATAAAATATGAGAGAAATTAATGTTTCATTACGATTAATTGAAGATACATTCCATTGAAAATTGTTTCCGATGATATATTATAAATTTATAACAAGAACTATTAATTATTGAAACAACTTTTATAAACAAATTCAAATTTTGGCTCTTTTTCAACTGATTACATAAAGAATATTCATGAGCAAATTCAGAGTTTGGCGATTTTACAGCGGAAGCAGCAGTTTTTATTTACGGAATCGACTAATACTGTCTTTCCGATGACTCTTTGCTATAATACTTACTAAATTGACAAAAATTACTAATTATTTAAATAGTTTGCATACACAAATAAGTATATTAGCGAAGAGTATTCTGAAAAACATTCTTAGTTGATTTCTTAAAAAAAATTATGCCCACTCATTGAAAAATAGCCGAACTCTAAATTATGTTCTGAAAATTGTTTAAATAATTATTAATTTTTGCGAATTTACAAATTATTATAGCCAGAGGTCATGGAAAAAATATTTTTAGTTAATTCCGTAAATAAAAAACACCATAAATACATTCATAAAAACAGCAAAAATACATTTCTAGTTCCCTCATATTTTATGCTACAAATTTAGATTTGAATTAGATAAAACATTGCAAATCCCAAAAAGTAACTTTAGTTTATTAATTTTTTTATAACGTGATAAACCTTTTTTTTAATCATTCTCCTCATTAGAAATGATTTCTGGATAGTTTTAGCACATGTATACGATTCTGTTTGACAAATCTAAAATTTAAAAAGAAAATGTTAATTCTGAAAAGTAAAGAAAAACTGTCAATTTTGTTGTTAAATAAAAAAATAAACCAATTTCTCTCCAAAATCCAAACATATACATCTTTGCGAAATTTAAAAATCTTTAATTGAAAAAACACGTCCAAAATAATTACAAGTGTAGGGTGAAAATCGATTTTTCCACCGAAATTTTTTTCCCCACTGTGGGACGCTTTATTTAGTGCAAAAAAGTGAACTTGTTGTGTTTGAAAGAAGTGAAAATAATGACAATAAACAAGAGACTCCTTGAATAAATCCTGCAGAATTGGATTTACTTTTAGTAATTGGTCACACCTCTTACCATCAACCGTTGGCGATGGTTTTGTGAAGCACACATAAAAGGCGGTAGCATTCCTGCACTTCACTGCGCAGTGGACTGATAAGTATCACAGAATGTCACATAGCATCCAGCAGCCTGATTGACAGTGCATGCACTGAAGCGAAATATGAACATGCTAAAACGAAAGTGGCAGAAACAAAAAACAGGTAAATGATAACATTATGCACAAAACCATAATACAAAAGTAAAAAATACTGTATAAACAGTAAACATTAAACAAATGTTTATGATGTATTGACAGAGTGAGATGCTGATAACAAAAAAATGTCTTGCCCTCTTATTGGCCAACTGAGAGCAGTGATGCATGTACAAAACTAAGTAAGAATTAGAAAAAAATCAAAGAAAAACAACCACCGTATACAATAAAAAGAATAATATGGAATCTTATTCATTTTTAAAATTTTATTTGAAGAAACCTGCAAATGTGAACTTTAGTTTTGGTTTATAATATTTTTAATTAAAGGTCCTTACCTGAGTACTTTTTTTCCAAAGCAGTAATATGCCTTTCTTTGCCGTTTTCGAGAAAATCGACTTTACAATATTCGCCGCAGATCATATAAAGGTTGGCAAAAAACAAGTTCAATCGGCCGGTAACTCCAGGCAGCAGCACTTCGGCTTCATGTTCGCAGGCTGCGTGTTCTATTCTCGCTTCCTGTACTTTTCTTATATCATTTTTATTTTTTGAATGTTTCTAAATATAATTTCCTTCAATAATCTTAAAAATAATGCACATACAATAATTTTCCTCATTCCTTTTTCACGGAAAAACGTTGTTTTTTCATGAAAAACTTAAAAAATCTCATATTGTATTCGAGGAAGCAAATGTTTTTTTTATGAGTCACTGTTCTGCTTGAAAATTCTGATTACAAATAGAATTTGTGTAAAAAACCTCTTTCATATTTCTAATATTGATAATAATTGGTAAATATATAAAACATTTAATAAGTTTTTAAATTTGAATTAGTGTTTAATGCAGCTTTGCCGTGAAAACAAATTTATAACAATTTTAAAGAATAAAAATAAACCAAAAAGTCCAGGCAGCGAGACTCGAATACGCAGACTTCCAAATTTGAGGACGAAGCGCTACTGTCTAGCTACTAGCCGACTAAAATTGAATTGCCCCAAATTCTATATGTTCTGTGGCGCAAAAGCGCAGATAAGTACTTTGGAAGATTAATTATCAGGTGATTAGCTTTTATTAAAAAAAAAATTATTAACAAAAATCAAAATTCAAAACACGTGGTCTCCTCTTGTTAGTATAAATGTTGCTTACTAGTAAATACAGTGAAGTCTCGCTTGATTTAAGGGCCGCGAAACGTAAAGTTTCGATCATTTTAAGGCTAGAGGGTCTCCCACCGCTACCGCGCCTACAGACTATATTTGTCAAGTGACGATCATTGGCTGCCCCGTCCTGGTATCAATGAGGGCACTGTAAGCAACTTTGTCAACTGCATATGTGCCGAAAAGCGCGGATTGATTTGAAATTAATAAATACTATCAATAATAATACAGATAAATATTTATAACCAATTTTCACTGTTAAAAAATTAATTAAATGGAATATAAGAAATATCTTATTTCTTTAAGTAATTTATTATTAATGTAACATTCAAAGTTTATATACTGTAACTTTAAATATACCTGCTCTTTTCGGCACATGTGCAGTTGAAAAAGTCGACATTCGTCGACATCTCGTCGAAATGCGACATTCTGCCCTACTGGGCAGGTTCGCTTAATTTGTTTCAGATAACAAACATATGTTTCACCACTATCTATGGAATCACACGCTACCTGATCATGGCTGTATTTACACGACTGCAGAGTCAGTACGAAGCAAACGCTTGCGCACCGAAGTGCGCTCTAGAATCATCATCAGTTAGCACATTTGCGCATCATGCATGTCAGTGGTTTTAAAGTGTTTTTGATGACATATGATGTGACAAATATAACATTTTCTTGAAATAGTACAATTTTACAACTAAAAATCATTATAATAAACTCAAATATTTCTCGGAATAGTGAGTTTTGCAGAATGAAGTCGCGGTCATGCTATAGGATAGGTGGAAATGTCTGGGTAAAATTAAGTTAAAAAGGTCTGAATAGTAATATTTTTAATGCGTATCATACTATGATATGTGGAAATGTCAGCCGTCAGGAAGGTTAGCACATGAGACTGCAACTGTATACGGCTGTTTGGAGAAAACATTCTAAACGTAAAAGTAAGTTGTAAAGTTTTCAATAGTAATATTTTTCAAGGGTAGAATGTATTTTCTCAGTCATGTTGTCCGAAAATTGAGGCTAGAGTACCCGGTATGATATAATAACCTTAAATTTGGGGTATTTTATTTCGTGACACTGAAAGGTCGCGAATGGACAAAAGAATGGAACGTGACTGAAAAAATTCATTCTACACTTAAGGAATATTACTGTTCACATATTTATTACCTACTTTTAAGTTTAGAGTATTTTCTCCAAAAAATCGTATGCATCCCCATGATGTCGTACTAAAATACTCAATTCAAACCGACGAGGACTTCCCACTCTTCGGGCCTTTTTAAATTGGTCAGACACTGATGCGGAGGAAAGCGTACAGTGACCGTGGTGGGTTGTGACGGAACTGCGCAACTTAAAAAAGCGAGACTTCAAACCAACGAGACTTCACTGTATTTCGATAAGGTATTAACAGATTCACAATTTAATTTTTAGTTTTGAAAACCTCTAAATCGATCAAATAATTCGATCTGATTTCCATATGAGTTCAAATTTGAAGGATATAGAAGACTAGATCATTTTAAATCAGCATAAAGCGTGGAAAATTGAAGACTTAAAAATTGATATATGGACATTCAATCTTAAATAGTCTTCGAAAGAACAAATTTTCAGAAAATAAAAGGTAGACCATTTCTAAAAGTAAGATTTTAAATTAAATTGATCAAGCTTATATTTGATATCCACTTTCAACTTTAACTTCAAATTAAATTTTCATGTTTGGGCTAACAAATGGAGCCTACACCCTTCGAATTTTTTTAAATGTACACTCCTCTTTCAGCAATACGTAATTACCAATCTTTTAATAAGCTGAAGTAATAATAAATTAATAAATTCTTATTTTAAAATTAGAGTAATCAGTGATGTTTTTTGAAGAAAAACTGGTACAAGGACAATACAATTTTTAATTTAAATTATATCAATTATATATATATCAAATATCAAAATCTAGATTGACATTATTTTTTTTATGATTTGTGTAATAAAAAGATTAATGAAAATATTTATTTAATTGACCACGTTTTTATTTGAAATTGTTCAATTTGCAACTTCTCCGATAACAAATTTTGTGTGTATAGCAAACTATTTTCAAATACAAAAACATTAAGTTGTAAATGTTTAAATTAAAAATATTGAAATTGCAAGCATATCTTCAAAGTTGAAATTCGATAGTTTAAACTTTCTTTGAATACAATTTTGTTAATATTTCAAATTAAAATGATTAAATCCTGTTTTTTTTATTTTCTAATTATTTAATTTTTAACGTTTGCAACTCTAATTCTCTATAAAATGAAAGTTCTTTAAATGCGAATTTTTTAATAATAAACATTAATATTAAAATTAACAGTAGTCAAGTTTGTACCTTGAAACTAACAAAAATGTAAGTCACGAGATTCGGAATTATAATTCTGAACAAAAAATGTAATTGTAAACATAATTTAAGTTATTGTAGACAGTAAGTGTAGCCAATTTTTTAATGTAGCTGGAGGTTTTATTGCATCCGGTGGTTGAAATACATAAAGCAATCTAATATAATTTGCGTTAATATGTTAAAGTTTTCTAGCTTTGTCAATAATCCTCTCATTATTTAAAGGTAAGAAATATTCTTCTCGTTATTGTGTACATTTGTTATTTGTATTTTGTTTTCTGATTGTTTTGTTTGAAGGAGCGTAATTACTAATATTGTTATGGAGATTAAAAATGCCAACAATCCGGCGTATGTTAAAAATCAACTCCTGAGATGTGCTACGCTCTGCAAATGTCTGCAACATCACATAAAATCCATTGCCTCCTTCCTCTAAACATGTAGGGACGTCTTTTTCACGGAAAGTGTGTATGAAATTCACAGCAAGAAACTCAAAACGGTGCCACATCAAGGACTTTACATACATATACTTTAATTTTGGTCTCACAGATATCATCACTATCTAAAATACCATTGTAAATGTCACTCGGCTGGAAAGAATCGTCTTTTTCATTAAAAAAAAAAAATCGCGCAAGTCTCTAGTCTCCACACTTTTCAAAACAAGAAATTCCAAAACATCACTCAAAGAAGCTGCAGCTCAATAACGCCATCCAATTTAGGTAACGTGTGGAAGTATTGTTAAGTAGCTTAAGTTTTTCATTTTTATTATCCTGATTTAGGTAATTGATTATCAATTCCACAATATTATTACCATATTACATTTTTTCTTGAATATCAATCAAACAATATTCAATACACATCGCAAACGAAATATCATAAAAGCGCTAATTAAACTGCCTTGCATCTACTTACAATTTTCTGGGTTGGTACACTCCTCCTGAAGAAGACATTTTTCTGATAAATTACAAACTTGTGAGAATTAATTATAATAACGATTTTTGAAGATCGAATAATTATAAATATATTTTTATGGGTATCCTTGATAAAGGGTTATGAATATAAAAAGTCAAAAATGTATCGATTATTTTTCAGAAACGTTGGTCAGAAAATTGCTTTCTTCAGTGAAGTCAATCTTAAAATATACCAGGGACCATAAAAAATTTGTTTTAAGAGTAAAAGAAATCGCTTGCAAGTTCTTGTTGGGTTCAGAAACTGAGGAAAGACTTTCTATTTTAATTTCATTTTACAATATTAAAACAAAATTCTCTTTCTATTTTATTACCGTATTATTATTATCGTAATGCAATATTGCTGAATCCAAATGTGAGATTTAAATTAAAACTTTTTTATTTTGAATAAAAACTTTAAGGCTATTTCATATTTATTCGATTCCTACCGAACCGAAAATTGTTAATAACAATTCACGCCCATACAAAATTAGATATCAAGTTTAAAATTTCAGAAATTAAGTAAAGGGCACTGAAACCCGTTAGTACGGTACTACATTTTTCTAATTGCAATAAAATATTTTAATTTCATTGTTTAAAAAGAAATATCTAGTTTTATTCTTATAAACGAAACATGTACCCGAAAGTTAAAAAAATACGAATAGACTTTTTTTCTCTTTTCCCTTTTAGGGTTTCTCCGGGCATAAACCCTTGTAGTTTCGGTCGGGTGTTCATCCATCCGGCCGTCCTTCAGTTGTATTTTCTTCATGAGAAGTGAAGTGGGAGAGGGAAAATACTGATGGAGAATATTACAAGGGAGGGAGGGATAGGGAGTAAATGAATGGAGGGGGGAATAAATGGATGGGAGAATGTACTGTTGAGGGCGCAAGGGGCGGAAGGGTGAGTAGGGGAGGGGAGAGTGAGTATGGAGAGGGTGAGGGATTAGGTAAGTTAAGGGAAATTAAGGGGGTGGTGGTGAGGGGATGGTAAAATAGAATCGGATTGTATAAGACAGAACAGGATATGGTAGAAGAGGACAAGAGAGAGAGGACGGGAGGAGTAATAAAAGGACGTGGGAGATTTGAACAACTTCATTAACCTTTTTTAGCCTACGAAACCGTTTTTTGTAGGGGCATAGCGACTACTTTAACCCTTTTTGATTCAATTTGATTTTTTTTCTACAAATAACTCAAAATTAAAAGATAATAATTAGGAGTAAAAAAACAAAGGAAGAAGAAACGAAAAATTCGTTACGGCCCCCTTACAAGTGTAAATTGACAAAACAAAATATATTAAGTATGAGGAAAAATTGACATTGATACTAAGAGTACAATAATGGCATATTATGAAAAATAATTTTAAAAATAAATTACTTTTCATCGGGATGATGGAGATGTTGACGGAGCAGTGTTACACCTATAACGATGGCAACTAGAGCACGATTTTATTGTTCGTATAAATTCAATTAAATTCTCGAGAGCATGTAGCTATACTCAAAAGTATTGTAATTGTAATACTCATTATGTACACACACAGGGTTGCACTTGCACGACGATGGTAATAATCTAGATACCTCGAACATAAGGAGGGGAAGCATGACAATTTCCATGGCAGCTACGTGGCAAAACTAGTGAAAGGCGCCTCAAAGCATCGGCCAGGCGGCCTGCAGCCCCAATTTGTTCACTCTCAGCGAAATCGAATTGCTCTCCGATGTTATCTTCAAATATAGAAGCAAACGGAGGTCCAAATTCTTACTTGCATTTTTCTGTATCGTCCGCACTAAATTATTCATTTCTAGTTCAATTTTAACCTCGCGAAAATTTTTCTTTTGTGTTTTGTCATTATTAAGTGCCTAATCTGACAAGCGGAATCTACAACCTCAGGAATTTTGTTTAGATTCATACTCATCCAAGTAATAGATCATTACCAAACTTGTAATATACTAAAGTAATGATTTAAGCCCCTGATTAGATCAGGTGGTAACGCTTCGAGTTTGTAACCGGAAAGTGTCAGTGCTTGATTCAGATTATTTATTGTAACTGACTAATAAGTTTACAAAAATCAAGCTAAAATATCCAGTTTAAACCGTTTGTTTTAAACATTATCACTTTCGAAGGGAATATTTCAAGGATAAGACAGTAACGCGACATGCTTGAAAAATTCTGACTCCTTACACTATTGTTTGTTAAGAAACATCACTCATTATACTGTACGCGGAAAAAATGTGTCCTATAAAAAGTGTTGAACTCAGTCTGGGAACCTTGGACGGGTACCAAAATGTTATAATAATTGAAAGCCTCCTTCTTGGAATACTTTCAAGTTATTTCAATACTAAGAACAAGAAAGAAATAAAAAAGTATTGCGAAGCAGAACATCAGGTTTTTAGTATCTTCTTTACATCACAAGGTTACGCGCACACGAGAAACGCATATGCAACTCACAAAAACCTAATTCTATAACCTAACTTTACACTACTACATACAACGCAATTTCGTAACGCACAGTATCACTCGCTGGGCATGTAAAAAAGGGTGTGGGGATGAGGGGCCACAACCATCGCCCCTTCTTGTGAGATCGAATGCACTCGCGATTAACGATCTCACCGAAGAATGATCGCACTGGAAGAAGTTGTTGTGCATTGCCCGTTTGGGCATTGTTACACAATCTGAGAGAAATGTTAAGAATAGTTAATGTGAATTTACTTTAAATTGATTACCTTATATTCGTTTCAAAAGTTACGTACACATTTACTTTTTATGAGTTTTATAAGTGCTGGAAGATTGATAGTATGAGTAGGATAAATATTTTACTCTAAAGTAAATTTATATAAATAAACAAAAAATAAAGAAAAAGTCTATTTTGTTAGAAAGTGAAATATTTTTTAAATATTAAACTCTTTGGCAGAAAATAACCTTTCTTGTTGAAAAATCATATTTTTGAATTGAAAATTCCACATTTTGGTACCAAACTCATATTTTTTTGTAGAGAATTAATTCTTTTGTTGAAAAATCATATATTTGGGTTGAAAATTCAACTATTCTGTGGATGATTAGTCTTATCGGCTTCAAAAATCAACAATATTGTTGAAAATTAGTGTATTTTCTTGATAATTCGTATATCTTTTCGCAGAACATTAATCTTCTCATTTAGTTGAGATCATTTATTTCTAATTTAGTTTCTTGTATGATTTTGCATTATTTTTCGGAATTTCAAGAATTGTAACCATTTTTTAGAGATTTCAAGGAATTTCCTCTGATTTTACAGGATTATACAGGATTTTGAATACTACTTTTTATCAAATTACTGTGTAGGGAACAGATAATTGTTAATGTACGTAATTTTATTAATATATAAATTTATACACATTTTTCCAGCATCAATTCTATAATTCTTCAATTAATCTATGACATAAATCTGAATTAAAAATCAAAGATAGTATCAGGCCCATGCTGAGGGTGGTTCGTCTAAGGCAGTGGTCGGCACGCTCTTGCCCAGGGCCAAGGTACCTTGCCCTGGCTGCCCTACGACCTAGCGACAACTTAATTAGCTACTTAAATAGCTTAATTTTTTCTACTACTTTCCGGTCTATTCATGTACCTTAGCGTGAGTGAGCTTATTCCAGCAAGGGTCCTTTATCCACAGACATGTGAAAGTAAGGACATTTTAAAGCTTTTAATTTTTCCACTAGCGATTTGAAAAAAGCATTATCAGCATCTACGAATTTTTCCGATTCCAATGATATATTACTTGCCTAGAAAAGTTGAAAATTTGAAGGAGTTTAATATCAAGAAACATCAGCTTTACATTCAATTTAGTACTAAATGCTACTCAAATTTTGAACCTTTAGAGACAATTTATATGTCGTTGGAATCGGAAAAATACACAGAAAAACGCTGGTGTTAAATTTATTGCAGCTCAAATTTCATTGGGCTCCCAATGATCATTTGAGAGAGTTTTCAAGTCTCAAATGTCTTCCTCTGAACGTAGGTGCCCATGTAGGCATCTAGGGGAAAGTATCATTTGGAGACTGAATTTTGGCGCATGCAGAGTTGTGGAGTTCTGAACCGCGCCGTCAGCCACCTGAATACCTGTCAAAATATTAGCCTAAATAATTGTTAATAAGGAAACCAATTGAAACAATATTTACCTAATTTCCAAATTTCTTTCATTTAATAGGGCGTACCAGTCACTTAGAATAAAATTATAACTTCCTAATGCAACTTCCAAAAGTTAGGTTAGTCATGCCCGTCGACATTTAAACTAAAGCCGGGACGTATAGAAAAAGTCATGACCGTCTACATATACAATAAGGTATTTTCACTCCAATCACTAGCTCACTTCACTTCGTTGAATACTGAAGGAGTAACAGTTGACCAAATGCATGGGAGTCGGTTCATTTTTGCTCTATTTTTCTAATATCTTCGTGGAAAGTAATTTTTCTGTATAAGTGCAATTGAAAAATAGTTTTTCTTTTTTAGGGACTATTTAATGCAATAATAAAATGATAATAATTTTCATTCATGCGTGCGTTAGGGTTGAGCGCTTGTTGTCTACCCTTTGAATTACATTGAAAAAAATACATTACATTGAAAAACAATTCTTGTAATTTAAATAAATAATTATTAAAATATACACACGAATGTATACAAATTGTGTAACTTTTGATTTCAGACAAGAAAAAATTTTATAACACATATATTTGATGAATAACAGTTTATTTTCATTGAATTTGAAAGACTGACTAATATTTCTCAAAATATTTGTTAATAGATACATTTTTTTAAATACCATATGATATTTCAGCAGCTTGATATATAGAAGCTAATTGCAGAATATAATACTGATAATATTTGAATAATTCTAAAACAAAATTTCAGATTGTTCTTTTCCATTGAGACGTGACAAAACGACGCTTGAAATAAAAAAAAAAGAAAGCATAACTACAATGCAGTCGTGATAATTTATTTATTTATAGGTTATATAATTATATGAATTCCCAGAAAAATACATACAAAATATTAAAAACTTATAAATAATTATTTTCAATCACTTTTCCAAGAAATTTCTCTTTGGAATTCACTGAAAATAAATTGTTATAAATATAATATATGTGTTGTATTTTTTTTGCTTGAAATCAAAGTTACACAACTTGTATATATCCTTGTGGATATTTTAATAATTATTTACTTAAGTTATAAGAATTGATTTTTCATTGGTCCACAGTGCAAACCGGAAAAATAAATCAAATCAGCCGGCAGGAAAAAGTCGGGATATGAAAGCCTCAATATGGTATTTTCACTTCAACCATCAGCTAACTTCACTTTGTTAAAAGCTGAGGGGGAAAAATGGATCAAAACTTTATTTCTCTAATATATTTGTAATTAATCATCATTATTATTATTTTATTATTTCATTAAATAGTAATTAAAAAATAAAAACTATTTTTTAACTACACTTATATAGAAAAAATTACCTTTTACGAAGATGTTAGCAAAATAGGGCAAAAATGAACTGAATCCCATACATTTGGTCCCTTATTTACCCCTTAGCAATCTACGAAGTGAAGTTGACTGTTTATTGAAGTGAAAATACCTAATAGGCTCTTATCTTATCAGTTTGAATGTTCCCGCTGCTATATTTGAAACATTGCAATGTTTCACTAAACTCCCAATGTTTCATGAAACTTTTCATCAGGCTAAAGTTTCATGCAAATTTACATCCCTACTCATCGCGAAAAACAAATTTCTCTTTTTATTATACAATTGTATTTACCTTATCTTTCATGTATGATACTAGCCACTGCAAGATTAGATATCTAAGATACTTTTAAACTTCCGCAGAAAATCTAGTGGAAATTTGTTCGAATGAACAGGCATCAATTTCAATGCAGACGGTCACGACTAAGTTTGTACATCCCGGCTTTGGTGGTTTGAATCTCATACAGTAGGTTTTGACTAACCTAACATTTGGATATCACATCACGCCAAGTACTATTTTTATTCCAAGACTATTTAGTCGCTGGTAAATGAGAGGAAATAAAAAGTTAGGTAATTATCATTATAACTTACCTGCTTATTAACATCTGTTTCACTCAAATAACGACCGACAAAATGATCTTGACAGATGACTTACAGTTTGTACTGGATGAGAAAAAAACAGTGTCTAAACTCTAAATGATGCTTTTCCCCTAGATTCTTCGAATGAACCTTCGTGGTGCAAATTTGTTGCATCTCTATTCAACACCGATTTCAGTGTACATTGGAGGATCGGCGATTTTCTGTGTACATAGACTCCAAATATATTACTTTTAAGTCACTGATTACAAAATTAAGAATGTTTTAATCTCACATTTTTTCCCATTTTCTAACAAAGGACCCCTGAGGAAAGGGGTGGTCTGGCCAAGCTCGCAGACACTGCCCTGAAAGTAGGTCGTAGGGCAGCCAGGGCAGGGTACACGCTGGTCTGTCAATCGCGACGCACCCCCGCGCTGCCAGGTTTTATTTAATTTCCAATAAACTAATATGTTATGTAAATCACGTTTACCGAATTTTTTCGTATTCCTCCCCAACACACTTCATACTGAATCTCAAACATTATTTTCATCTCAAGCCTAGTATTGAATCCTTAAATACGATAATGAAAATAACCAACCTACTTTTGAATTCTATAAAAATAACACTTAAGTAAAATTGAATAGAAATATTATAAATCTGTGAATATCACATTCATTACTATAAAATACTTCTGCTTAGAGAAACCATCTTAAACTTGACTTTAACTTTGATCAATATTTAATTAATTATACAAATACTAAATATTGAATATTCTTCAATTCTACATTTATTGTTGCTAACAAATTTTCTTAAAGGAGTCATCGTGGCTCAGATGGTATAGTGATTGTCCTATATTCCAACATTGCAGCCTTGACAGCCACGTTGGCTGCCAGCGCGCGCTGGCGCGGGTTCGATTCCCAAAGCAGGAAGCGAGGCTGGACGTGCTTTCTGAAAGCTTCGCTTTTGTCCCTTGGTATACTATCCGACAGATTACCATACAGTTTATAATTAACCTTACAGTACAAGCCGCTAATGACCCTGGCAGTTAATAAAAGAAACTTTTTCTTAAATTAAAAAAACATTTGTGCTATAAAATATCTGCTATACGTACAATAAAAAACCAAAATTTTTGTCCAAGCCTGTGAACCGTTTTTTGCGTTAAAATACAAGCCCATCTTTATTGCGCATTGCCGACTGATGTTCGACTGCGCACATCGATACGCAGATATATTTGCCAATACTGGCTATAGGACTTACTGTAATATCAGTGCGCTATTTTTCTCTCTAGGCTATTATCGACAATTGGAAGATCCGCTTGCATATAATATTAAAAAGTTTTAAATCTCTTATTAACATTCATTCAAAACCTACAACATTTTGGTACCCATCCAAGATTCCTGGACTAATTCTACAATTTTTACAGGACATTTTTTCCCGTGTAATCTAAAAATAATAATACAATAATACAGTAGAAGTCCGATAACTTGCCGTCCGATAAGTGCACACTCCCCTTAATACGTCATCACACGTACAGCACGTGCACTAATTGTGGTTCTCCCACTACGTGCGCTATTTTGCTAATGATTTGCGCCCATGATTTACGCACGCGCGCACCTAATATCGTGCTACTAGAGAGGGCATCCGATAAGTCCACAATTCGTGGAATTTTCCGTCCCTACAGCCCCGAAGTTGGAAAGTTATTGGACTTGTACTGTAATAGAAAATGTCTTTTTTATATTCTGTTTTTACATAATTTTATTTTACTAATAAAATAATAACAAAAATATGAATATTCAAATATAAAACTTTCAAATTTTTTTCAACTGAAGAAAGATGAGAATTTTCTGTAAATAAAAATTCTCTTGGAGTAAATATGGTAAAGGTTGAAAAAAAAAATTTTTTTCGTAGGAAAATCATGGTAAAAAATGAATATTTCGTTTTGAAATAAATAAAATTTACAGTAATTTGCAATTTAAAAATATATAATAGAAAAGACTGTCAAAAATTACGACAGCAGGATTCGAGTCCAGAATTTCCGGTTACAAACTCGCAACGTTACCGCCTGATCTAACCGGGAGTTTCAGGACTTTCGCATCGCGGTCCATGAGACATGTGTGCTTTTTTAAAAATTCGTCTTTTTTAAGAATCACTAAAAGCGCATCTTATTACTTTAGCATATTACAAGTTTGGTAATGACCTATTAGTTGAAGGAGTATGAATTTAAACAGAATTCCAAAGGATGTTAGTCCCCCTTGTAAAAAAAACTCAGAAACAGCCGAATCACTGATTTTTTCTTTTTAAAAACACCCCTACTTTTGCTTAAAGTAAACAAAAACGATTTAGGCTTTCCTTAAATCTAATTTGACTTTTTAAACTAAATTTTGGTACTTTTTAAACTGATTTTGGTACGAGTTGAAATTGACACGTTAAAAATGGTTAAAAATTTCGAGACTTGAAATTAAATTGAAAAATTGAATTAAATTAATTTGATGTAACAAAATGAACAACAGTGATGAATTGAAATAGTTGGGTTCAAAAATAAAGAGTTTTAAATTGGTAGCCTTTTAAAGTAAAATGTTATTCAAGAATTTCAAAATTATAGTGTTAGAAAATTAGGAATTCCAATTTAAAACATTGAAAATTAATTTTTTTGAGATTGATAAATTTCAAATTAATGTAAAATATAAAGCTGAAATCATCTAAAATTGAAGAATTTCAAACTTCAAGTGTTTAAAACTATAAGGACCATAAAGTAAAAACCAATACGGTGCAAAATATTTAGCTCGAATTCAGAAGACTTAATTAAAAAATTCTGCTTTTAAATAAAATAATATTCTTAACAAAAAAATTAATAAAAACTTAAAACTTTGTAAACTTAATTTAATTTTTAAACACAAAATAAAGTTTGTAATGGAAAATTGAATAAATAAATCTTTAAAAACTTTAATTTGTTTTGGTTAATTCTAACAACTCTTAGTATAGGCCCTGCCTTTAAGAAAATAGCTACCAAGGTGAATCACAATTTTTCTTATTTTTCAATCCTGCTTCTCAAATACTTGCTCTTCTCTTTATTTCCCAATACATTTTAAAACAAATTTTGATTTTACTTTATGGATAAATTAACCAGAAAATATTCCTTGTGATAGGATCCAAAATAGACTTATTGCAAATAAAAATCAAGTGACTTTGTACCTAATGTAATTTCCTTCATTTACAAGAAAAATTGAGAACACAAATTTAATTAAGTAAACACTGGAAAAATTATTCTATTTTTAAAAGAGGCACGCTTGTAAACGTATGGAGCAAATGTAATAGCTCGGGCACAAGCTAAGTACTGCGCAATGGGGACGAAAAAAAAGCGGTACAAAAAGTGGTATTCTCTGAAATTTTCCACTGAATATGTGAAAAATACTGAATTTATATTTGGAAAATAATAGTGGCTGAAATATGAATATTTCTGTACCTTTAACTGACAACCCTCAATGCTAGAAAACTTTATACCTATTTTTCTACACGTACTTTCTCATTCCTTTTATATTGATTTATAGCATCGAACGATGTAAAATATGTACAAATTACAAAATTATCGAGAGTTGAATTATAACACAAATATTTGAGAGTGCCATCGATTAATGAACTGAGATTTGTGAAAAGAACAACAAAAGCTTTTTGAAAGTAACATGATGTATCACTATATCTATATTCTATATATTAAAGATCGAAGGTTTCAAGCATCTTTTTTCAATTTACTTCATACCTATGTAAATCAATACGAGGACATAATGTAAGAGACATGTTCTAGATACAAAAACTGGCTATTTTTACGAGAAATGTTTAACTCAAGGATACAATAAAATTTGCATAATATGATAGAGATAATTAAAAAATGTTGAGTTTGACATTTACATCATACTTTTTAGATGATACACGGGATAGGGTGGATAATATTGATTCAAATAATTATTTTTTAATACGCATGCTATTGGAACGAGGAGTACAAAATTTTGAATTTTTTACCATTTCATGACAGATTATTGCAAGAGAATGGAAAATGACCATTCAATTAAAATTTTAATAATTTATCTTAAAAACGTAACAAAATACTATGGATATTTAACTTAAAAATGAGCCAAAGAAATTTTTGAAATGTTGATTATTTTTAGAGTGATACCAATTTGTTATATTTTTTAAATATTTTGATAGTGTTTTCCCTAGATTCTACCCTACGGTCGAACTTTGTGCAAAGTCGCGAAATTTCAAATAATGATTATACTCACCACATGATTTATAAACATGAAAACAATAATATTCTTATACATATTACTAGAATTTATTTAAATATCATGAAAAATGATTTTTCGGAATTTGTGTAAGCATTTACACATTTTTTAACTTTTGCGACTTTTTTGTATCAAGTTTGACATCAGAGTAGAATTTATGGAAAAAGTTCTAAAAATATATTAATAATTTAGAAAAATACTTGAGACTATTGCCTTTAAAATAAGTCTAAAAGCATTAAAAAATGTTAATTATTTGCAGAGTTACGCCAATTTTTCGCATACATTAAAATTTGACGTTTTTTTGCAATGGGTATCTTTTTATAAAAATTGAAATTTGGCCTTCAACTTAGATTTATTAGATATATTAAAATGTCAAACATTTTCAAAATCTCTACGATTTTTTAATTAAATAAGAATCTCAATAAAGTGAATAATTTATAATTTTGTGAAAACTTGAACAAAGAAATGGGTTACTAATTGAAGCAATTTCAATTTGAAAAGTTAAAAACTTTATGCTGAGTTAGAAGCATACAAAGAGGATTTTTAAATTCAAAACATAACAATTTAAGCGATTGTAGACTGTAATTGAAGAGTAGCCCCGTATAAGGGCATAAGCGCCTTTTTAAGGATTTTTTCGGCAGGCATAAAAACCGTTCTGAAAAATCAAATTTGCAATGTAGAAAAAAATATGTTTTTAAAACATATACAGAAAAAAATTATTTCTAACTATTGAATTTCTAAATCGATAAAAAAAAGTTTGATTGAAAAATTTCATTAATTTCTAAGAAAATGGAGGTGGAGTTGTTTTTCGCTCGAGGCGTTTGTTCTTTTAACTTTGGACAGTGATTAAAATTTTTATTTTTTTTAGGAAAAAACACTTGCTACCAATATACCGCAGAGCTAAATTGAGACTCGAAGCAATTTAAACAATAGTTTTGAAATTAAAGATGCAAAAACAAAATGTATTTGCAGCTTTTAAGTGTCGAAAAAAAAATTAAAAATGACATAAAAAACTTGTTTGTTACAATGTAGACTACAATTTATATATTTTTTGTGCCATTAATATGTTTGCGAGAGAAGGGTTATGAGAGAACCTTGTGAGCTACTTTTCAATTACAAGTGATTGCAGCATAATGTTAGAGGTTGTGCAAAATAATGTACCCCTCGTTTTAAGAGATATATAAAAATGTATTATTTTACATTTCTGAAGAACGAATAAAAAAACACCGATTAATCATGATTCTGGTGAGAGAAAATGGGAAGTCCGCTTTTATTTTGAGCACTAAATTCTTT
This sequence comes from Belonocnema kinseyi, assembly GCF_010883055.1. Lineage (NCBI taxonomy): Eukaryota > Metazoa > Arthropoda > Insecta > Hymenoptera > Cynipidae > Belonocnema > Belonocnema kinseyi. Next base: position 85,891,980 of record NC_046664.1, on the reverse strand, counting down.
CTGATATAGGCCTGAGCTACTTGACTATAACCTTCCAAACATTTGGTTCTAATAATTCTATTAATTTTAACTCTTAATTTTTGCACATTTTGAACAAATTTAAACAAAACTATTAACTTCGAAAGCTGTACGCTCTTATAATCAGAGAACTATAAGAAATAAATTGAACTATCCTAAGAATGCAAAGTAAAACAAGACGAGATATGAAGCATTGAGATGTAAGGAATGCGAAATGAAAATATTTGAAACTGATCTGGTTACTTCTATAAACTTTCATCTAATCGTATATTATTGTAATTATTATACAATACTGAAAAAAGACAGCGCTTTTGAAACAGAAATTGCATGTAAATGTAGAAAAGCTAGATGTGCGATTTCTTTGAGGAAAATTGAAGTAATTTTAAATTAAAAAAATGTTTTCGTGAGTTTTAATTGGTCATTTTAATTTATGGTGCCTATGAGTGTAAGAAATTAAGCAGACACTTACGACAGGAATACTCACGCGTGATGACTTCTTTACGCCTTACTTGAACCCCAATTATGGCTTCCATCGGTACTTCGGTACGTGGAATACTGACTGCATGAGGCGGCAGGTAGATCTTTTCCAGACTTCCAAAAGTACATTCTAACGGGATATTCTTGTAGCAGTAAGCATGTGACTAAAACAAAATTAATTGATTGCTTTCTCTACCTCGAAAATATGAACAAACAAGTGAGGATCCTCGTGAATAATACATCGCAAAAAAGTAGAAGGAGCTAACATTTTTTTGTTGAGGCCTTTAAACATATTAAAGGGCTGATTACCAAAAATGGGTCAAATACTTCTTAAAAGGAACTACAGGGTGGTTGTTTTAATCGAGTCAAAAAATGCCCAGTCATTTTTTATTTCGCACAAAACTTTTTTTCGGTTATTGAAATTGAAAAATTTGAACTCTTATAACTAAAATTTTGTTATTTGAAGTAATCAAAACTGCATTATAGATTCAATAATTTACTCCTATATATAATGGAAGCTCTTGACACTGTTCAATTGGACAATTTAAAGTTAAACTGCAAAATTCGTAATTTTAAACTTTTGTAAATCGAGCACTTTAAAGATATCTGATTAAAAAATATAAATCCACGCTATCATTTTCAATGCTCCAAATGGAATAATATATCAGTAAATATATAAATGTTAAAAATTATATAATTTTAAGGCATTTTAAGTAAGATTTTAAGTAACTTGAAAGCAATAGTTGTTCATTTTTTATTCATACATCGAAAAAAAGTTTCACTTACAAATTACAAATGAAGCAATTAAAACTGCAGCTTTCCAAGTTTAAATAACCACTTTAAAATTTTAACGATTTACTTTAAATTGATTACCTTATATTCGCGTCAAAAGTTAAGTACACATTTACTTGTTATGAGTTTTATAAGTGCTGGAAAATTGATAATATGAGTAGGATCAATATTTTACTCTAAAATAAACCCGAAGCATTTCTTAATATAATTAATTCTTTTTAAATTTCTTCGCTTTTTTGTAATTCATCCTGAATTTGTTGAGATTTCCTTAAAACCCACTGAATTAAATGCGTCTTTATTGTATTTCAATTTTTTTAATTCGCCATGAAGACTTTTAAATTCACCCTCAATTCTTAGGGATTTCACCTTATGATTAATTTAGATTAATTTGATGTACGCTGAGAGACCTTTCCTTAGAATTAATAAAATAAATGAATTAGACTTTAGTATAATATCGTTCCAAAATAGGGAAAACCGAGGTTTTATTATATTTATTCGTAATTCAGTACCAAAGTTTAAAATTATCATACGAATATTTAAAACACGAAGACGACAAAGTAGTATTCTAAATACGAAATATTATGAATCTCCATTTCAAGAATTAACACTACCAAAAAATGATATTCTTTTGAGTGAGTTTTCGAAAAAAAATTTGAATGATAATAATAGTGAATATCATAATGTCGAAAAAAGTATTTTGGAAATTGATATTGTCAATATGATGTTGACCGAAATCTGAAACGCATAGGAAACTATGAAATCATTATTCTCAATTTTTCACATAGTTTCGTTTGAGAATGCTCCTCGATTGTTTTTTCCATTTTGCGATCGAGCCAAAAGGTTATGATTCACAATATTTAAAATAAAAGTTCACTCTCTCTATTTTAAATTCGTCGATTTACTATTATATTTAAAACATTAGGAATTCTTTATCACGAAATTTATACATTAAGGTAATAAGATTTAATTCAATGAGTACAATTTATAAATTATTACATCTAAATACAATCAAGTTTATTATACTGAGTTACTGAGATATTAAATTAGAGAATGTTATGCATACAAGAATATTATCAGTTCCGTTAAAAAATGAATTTTATGAAAAATCAATTTAATCATTAAAAATCCTAATACCCCGAGTTTTCAAACGACGCCGCTTAGCCGAGATTTTTACCAAATATTCCATAATGTAAGTTACCCGTGAGGTTTAGTAGTTAGGGAATGGGTTAGTGCTTTAGGTAAGTTAGGTTCGAATCTCGCCGCAGCCGCTCAGATTTTTCATAGCGATTAAGCGTGCAATTATGTATGTAGTGAATAAATTAAGTATATAATAATAAAAATAATAATTGTACGCGTATTTATATATTTAGTTGTATTTATTTTCTCCTTCTGAAGGCTAAATCTTTTGGTGGAGTGAGTTATTTTTCATATAGTCGTTTGAGATTCTCCATATGCTTTGTATGGCAACTTTAAGCGATGTTTTCACTCTTTCAAATAAATGTAAGACTACCGTTTTAACTTTAATTGTTAACTTTGATATATTGAATTTTAAATTCTCGCAAGTTTTATAAGAGTTAATGCAACATCCTTTCCATTTGTTCAAACAAAAATATTAGTTTTGTCGGCTGAAAACCGCTATATTAATTTTTGATACGCAAACCCTGTTTTCCCTGTTTTGAAACGACATTATATTAAATTCTCATTCATTTTGATCATTTATTCTAACAAAAAGCCTCTCAATGTAATGATAGTAATTAGATTATTTAATAATTCTACTGACTCTTATATATCTAAATTTAATGAAATTTTTCGAACAAATTGTCGTATTCACTTGTATTATTTTTCATATATTTTAATTTCGTATATAAGTTTTATCGAATTCTCTTCAATTCCCTTTAATTATACTAAATTCACTATAATTTGATTGAAATCAATTAATTACAGCGAACTCTTGCCTATTTCAGAGGCCGTGAAACGTATGAATTTTTCGGATCGTAAGGCTGGAGAGGCCCCCACCTCTACCGCGAGTCATCGGGTGACTTTTGCTAAGCGAGGTTCATTGACTGCCCCGGCCTTGTATCGATGCGCGCGCTGTAAGCATGTGCATCACATATCAGTTTTTTCTTTTAAGTTTTCTTGTTGATCTACGACGTGGCAAATATAAAATCTCCTTGTAATTTTTATGAATTTTATCGAATTCTTCTCATTTCTTTTATACTATAAAGATTCAGTTGCATTTTGTTGAATTTGCCAGGAATTTTCTTCCTTCTCACTGAATTGTTCCAAATTAACTCAATTCTACTCAATTAATTAAAATTAGGTTTCATTGAATTCTTCCAAATACACTGCAATTCTACTGAAATTAGTGGAATATTTCGGATCATTTTCAATTCCCTTGATTTTTTCTTAATTCTCCTTAAATTATTCTGTGTTTCATAGAATTATTCTTATTGGCATTGACTTATAAGGGGAGTAGACAGATCGTTTCTATAAATTTCATCGAACTCCTTAAAATTCTGTTGCATTTAAAAAAACATTAGTCCCACTCTTAACGCAGATTAGTCGCTTTTAGTTAATATTAAACACTTTGTGGTTTAGAAATAAGTCACTAAGTCATTTTGTCACTTTTTTCAAATAAATCAGGCAAGTGAATAATTTTTCAATATGATTCCTGCTGTGTTAAAAAATCTTTCTAAAACTAGCCGTCACAATTTGATTAGTGAAGAAAAAACAAAATTTGCAAAAGTAATCAAATGTATTGATTGTCATGAAAACACTTGTGAACTGCATTTTGAAAGTCACTAAACAAAGTAACGATCTTTAGAGCTATTTTATTAAGAAAATTATAACAGTTAACCAATTCGTTAATTATTTACAAAAGTATCTTCTTTATCGCTATAGTTAGCAAAAAAGTATGTACTTAAATTAACTAGTTACAAGAAACTAGCAGTTGCTTTCTATTACTCTTAACTACTAGAAAATTTAATGTATACCACAGTAATTTAAAATTTAAAAAAAAATTCAAAACCTTGATATCAGATTTTCATGTGTATTTTTTAAATATTTGAATTATAGCACTTTTATTCGTTGTGCCTACATCTTGAGGTCAACCTTATCCAACTTTTTAATTTGTAAAATCAATGCAAACTACGAATAAAATTAAAAATCTATGAAAACTTGAGGATAAATACTAAAATAAAAATCAATGTTTAAAAATTTGTTTTAAACTGCAGGCAGAAAACGGTTTACAATAGTTTCTCTAGTAAAGAAAAAAATCGCGCATGTATGGCTGGACAAACCCAGGATTATCTATTGAAGGATCTTATTTTAAAAAAGAAGAGATGCGAGAAATGTATGATTTATGTTTACTATGTAGTGAATTATTTTTTTAATATAAATTAAAATATTTATATTTTTAATCAGAATGTACTTTTAACAATTAAACAAGTCAAATTTTTAACATCTATAATACAAAATGTTTAATAACCAAATTCGTATTTAAAGAAGCACACCTAAAACATTTTTTGTTGTTATTTTATGTGAATATAAGCTATTGTCAAAATTTGGTCTCTTTGATTCTTAGCATTTTTATTTTTCATTTTTCGAAGAGCTTATTTATTAGAGTTAAAGTTTAAATGATAAAAACCCATTAGGATTTGGATTTAACATAAGTTTAATTTCATCATTTGAATAAAATGTTTTAAAAATGTAGAAAAATTTTGAATAATATTGATAATTTTCAAAACCTTGAGTAACGAGTATAAATAAACAATTTTTTGAGTGAAAATTTTACTGACAGCAAAATAAATCATTTAAAAAAATAATAATATTGCCTCACAAAAGTTTTGAAACTCATAAATTTTTGATATAATATTCATAATTGGAAAAGCTTAAAGAATTTGGTATAGGTTCAGTTTAATAGAGATTAGGTTATTCATTACATTTCTTATTAAAAATCGTTCTTTGTGTTCAAGAAGACTCCTTCTCGAGTTAAGGTTAAAAAATTACCGTAAAATTTAAATATTTTTTGAATCATATAATTATTTAAAAAAATCTTTTACCGTCATTCCACACCATTCGCAACGAAATCCAGCGAGGCACTCTACGGAAAAACAACTTTTCTTACACCAAGCGCATTTGGAATTAGTAGGAAGATTGCCTTCTCGCCAGTGATGCGAATGCTTTACTGATACTAAATCTTTTCCAGGCAAATATGTTGCATTCTCCTTACAATCTGCTACAGCAAAGTCCTGACAATCTGTGTGAACGAAGTACTCGCAAACTAAAAAGAAAATTAATTTGATTATATTTTTATATGGGCGAAAATTCGAGAATATTATTAAAATATGAGATTTTGGACAAACAATTTCAAATCGGAAAAAATATTTATTATCAACGCTAATGCAAATAAGTACTAAAATGAAAAAATTAAACAATTAAAATACTTAAAAGAGACACGTGGATAAATATATTTTTGAATACAGTTAAATAATGAGTTTTTATCTTTAAGGAACTGGAATGTAAGAGAATAACAAAAAATGTAGGATGTTTAAGAGGAAAGTTGGGTTCAATTTTTTTATATCTTTTTCAAAAAATTCAAAACACTGTAATTTTAAATCCCTTATGCATTAATAAAAAGCGTTACTTAATAAAAATATGAAGAATCATATATCGGAACTAAGGAATCTCAAATTTTCGTTAATTTTCCATATGAATAATATCAATTATTAAATAATAAACGCTACAAGACTTACTTTCACAATGTATGGACGTTGTATGATCATCGAGCCGTTTTCGACAGACGTTGCAAAATTTTCTTCTGTGTGTTACCTGTTCCGACCAACAGTGTGCAACCGGGTTCTGCAAAATGAATTAAACTCAGAACAAATTTTTTTTTAATAAATTAATCAAATAAAAAATACCATTTTTTAAATCATTTTTTCTTCATTATAAAATGGTAGTTCACGATTTTTATAAATATTATTAAAAATTTAAATAGCCCCAAATCTGCTCACATTTACAGTCAAACCTCGTTTATTGCAACACTCGTTTATTACAAGCCAAGATCTATCTCAACTTTCTATCTCAACTTTCGCAGCTCCCACCACTGATGGTCATATGTTCCATTTAGCCAATGGCAGCACAGAAGCGGGAATGTATTGTGAGACTACCTCACGGATATATGAAGTGTTGGGGTCCCCTCTCAAGTTGGATTAGACGAGAGGTGTTTACGTTTCGAAGAAGTTACAATAAACTAGGTTTGACGTGTCTTTATTAATTCAAATTTAATTTACTATCTTCAAAAATTTGTGCAATATTTAATATATTAGTACTGCATCAATAAATTTTAGTAAAATTAATTATGCGTATAGTTTTTACTTTTATCAGGCTTGCCGCGATGCTGGAGCAGGGAGAGACGACGGCCTTGAGACAGCGGTCGTGCACCACGAAGTTGCAAACTGAAACAGATTTTAAATCTTAAATGAAAATATATTCATTTAAAATATATAGAGCCTTATTTTTTATTGACTAACTTTTAATATTCCATTTAAAAAATGTTTTGTACAGAATTTTTAATACTTCAAAATTGAAACGTTGCACATTAATAGGCTTCAAATTAAAAAATATTGTATTCAAAATGTAAACAAAATGTCTTGAAGACTGCACGCTATTGCACACACTAAGATTGGCATTTTGAAAGGAGCTTTCAAAACAATTTAACGACGATTTAATGAAAATTGTGATATAAAATTACAAATTGAGTAGCTAAACAAAAATTAAGTTGGAAGAGTAAAAAGTTCAACAATACTCTTAATTGAACTACTTTAAATTTCAAGGTTACAAAATTTGGTATAAAGTTAAACTATTCAAATTCGGAAGTATTTGATATTGCAGACTTGACCAATTTTTAACAACCTCTAATGTAGGCACTCCATTTTTAAATTTTCAATAGGTAAATTTTTTATTTTTTCAATGCTCTTCAATTATAATGAATTCATTTCAATTTACCTAGAACTCAAATTTTGAGTAAAATGAATTTAGTTTTATTCAAGTGAATAGTAGGGCGGAGTGAAATTGCTCAAATCAATCGAATCGTTTGAGCTACGTAAAAAATAGTGTGGATTGAATTCAAAATATGTAAAAAAAATATTTAAATATCGTTTAATATCTTTTACTATCTTTCTTGATTTAAAGATTCAAATAATTGAAAATTTATTTCAAATTTTTCCATTAGTTCAAAAATTATGGCGAATTTTTGCTTACACATTTGACAGCAATGGGACAGCCGCCGAGTCCGCTATCTTTACTACGAGGCTTTGCATAAAAATTACTTTTCTGCACCCAGAAAAAAAAACAACTGTAAACGAAATGATTTACCTCACTTGAAAAAAATCTATAATTAATTTAAAAAATATATATTCAATGTAAACAAGAATGTCACTCAATTTAAATAATAGTTTTATTAAAACAAAGCAAAAATTTATTTGAATCAAATAAACATTTGTTTGACCCCATATTAAAGAAATAATTTTTTTGATTCAAACAAACATTTTTCTCAGTGTTTTTATTTATTTATTTTTATTTTCCAATTGTTTACGATTGTTCAGTACCAAAAACTATACATGAAAACAATTATCCATAATTTTTAAAATAATAGTAAAACTTGTTTAAATTTAGAACATTTTTACTTCCTATTTATTATGAATTAAATAAGTATTTAGCAGACAAGTCTGCCTGGAGCGATAGGAATTGAATAACTAAGAAGGAAAATATCGATAGTATACAATTTTTTCATTGTAAAGGTTAGGCGTAAAGTGCGTAGTTGCACGGTGTGATTCTCATAATATGAGATACCTGCGGTTCCTACTTTCTAACATTTTTTGGTATTTTCAGCCAAAAGAAAATTTTGATACAATATTTTCATTAAAGCGCCTTAGGGTAAATTAAATTCCCTTTAAAATGACCTATATTACTTTGAAATTCAGTCCATAGAATTCCGACAATCACACCAAACAGAGTTGGTATCTCATATTTGGGTACTCTCCTGTAATATTAAAACGAATAATCTCAAGATAAATTTTTTCATAATCAAAATAATGTTGTTTCCATCCGAATTTCTTAAAAAATTAATTTTAAAACCGTAAAATTATTGAAAATTATAGGAAAAACACTTTCAACAAATAATTTTTTATTAAAATTTTGTTTTGTTTATTATATCATAAAAAAAATATTGAACTAATGTTTCTCTATGAAGCGTAGGCGATTCTAGCAATTTTTCAATTATTAACGAGCAACGGGAACGCGAAATAGAAAAATAGGCATTTTTTAGACATTCGTTTACTTACCAAAAAAAATTAATTTAAAAATCGAGCTCAAAATGTCTCTTTTTCATGTTTGTGGGTGTACGTTATTTTTAACCAAAGAATTCTTTTTTTTCAAATGTGTCACAGTACGGTTGTTCTTATTCATAATTGGTGGATTTAAAAAAATGTTTACTTTCACCTCCCACTTCTTTTCGAATGTCCCAAAAAATCTCTACATTTGAGTGAAATCGGTTAATATTTAGGAATCGAGCAAAGATCATGAAGTTTCCAATTGATTTAAAATAGGAAAAAGTCAGCTTTTTGTAAAGTTTTTTTCATCAATAAACGTCATTAATCAGTAATTAATTAATATTCAGTGATCTGCTAACTATAATTTCCAACTGTTTAAACAGTTTGAGTTTCGAAATCGACGTATTTTCTGGGTGTTATAAATTATTTAATAAATTATTAAACTAAAATAATATGTGTCAGTAATTTAAGAGTTATTGAAATAATACCTGTTTTTCAAGTATATAGTTTACCTAAAGAAAAGAGGAGAAAAATTTTTTTATCTCATCAAATTTTCGACAGATTTTATTATTTTTAATCGCTAATATCTTTTCTAAGAATACTTGTAAATATTTAAACAAATTTAAATTGTTAATTGAAGCAATTTTGTTTAATTTATATAATTTATTTTTGGCGCATTGCGAAAATTGAAATATTTTTAGGTACTACTTTATTACCTAAGAATACTCTTAAATGTTAAAACAAATAAAAAATTTGTTAAATGTATTTTATTGTACTGATTTTCTATGTATTTTTATCGACAAAGTGCAAAAAATGCGCTTTTTTAATTTTTCCACAGATTTAATGGGTACATGTTATTTACTTGTTTTGCATAAAATCCGCCTAAAGGAATATATTTTGTCAACGATTTTTCATTGTTTAAACATTTAAGAGTATTCTCACAAAAACAAACACCCAAAAATATTTCAAACTTTCAAAAAATCGCAAAAATAAGGCATTAAAAATTTTTTTTAATCATCTACGAGTATTCTTAAAAAACAAATTAGTACTTAAAAATATTAAAATCTGCCGAAAATTTTGTGAATAAAATGTTTCTCCTGCTGTTTTTAGGTAAAATATATAGTTGAACATGCACGCAATATTTAAATGATTGTAAAATTATTTAAACAAATTATTTTGTAGAAAATATTTTTCACGTATTTTTCACGTATGGTGTTTTCTTTTGAGGCCCATAAGAGCTGTGTATTTAAGTAATTTGCCCTTAAAAGTTATAATTGATTATTATTATTCTCTGACGTATTCTGAACAAAGTACTGAAATAAGGAATTACTTGTAATATATCATCGCGTATAAATTAGCTGCGAGTGGGATCTCGACTCGAGAAGAGTCCAGATATCAAACCATTTCGAGCGCGGATAGCACTCGGATGAATGATCATCTGCGGCGTATGACCGGATTGTGTGTTCGGTGTGTTTTAACTTTACTGATGTCGATTGGGAGGTTTGTCGCCGAGGGTAGAGTCAAATGTCTCCCATTAACCTCGACTGTCGAAAAAACCGACTGAGCTCCAGGCAAATGCTAATAGTTCTAATAAAGTTACATGCAGGCGCAATTCATACAGTGATTCTAAGCCCCCTTTAGTTAAGTAAAAGAATTAGTAAAAGAAAAATTTTCCAAGGCCCATACACAGTGAAGTGGAGTGGTCCAGCGGTATATGTACTCATCTAAAGGACTTAACTGATACTTTAGCAGTTCTATATATAGACCTCTGCTTCACCGAGGTTTCTAAAACAAAGGCTTATAATAAATTTACAAAAAGCTGACTTTATATCGTGTTAAATCAATAGGAAACTTCATTATCTTTGCGCAAACTCTAATTATTAACCGATTTCGCTTAAATTTTCAGATTTTCTTTTTTTAGGGGGGGGGGGGGTATTCGAACAAAGCTGAGAAGTGAGAACAAATAAATTCGAAAAGTAAAGAATAAAGGCCACCCTGTAGACTGTGGCGTAGTTTTTGGTTGTCCCTGAATGAACATTGATATTAAATGACAGAATTGTCTGGAGATCAAAAACGTGACAATGGGATGGGAAGAATGATAAAGCGTTAGAGATGAGAGAGAGTTCTGTATGAGAGCGACGCGTGTGCGTCTGTGGTGTTTGCATTATGTCTGCAGTCATAATCTCACGAACTGTCAAGGAAAATGACGACAATGTAGAAACTTTCTATAAATGCATTGAGGAAACGTCACGATCTGAAAACAGTAAGCGAGAACGAAGCATTTGTGAATTAAAAGCAACGTGGAGTTTATTGACAAAGCAAATGTAGGGCGACCGAAAGAACGTAGGATAGAGTATTTACGCTCTCGCGGTTACGTATAAGCGACCTATTATTACTTTGATTTTCACGCTCTTATTCGAATGCGCACAGGATCGTCTATTACACCTATTTATGTCACCGAGATTACATCACGCCAAAGGAAACCCACCCCGATCTCGATACCACCTATAATACTCGTTCCCGTTCGCATTTGCTTGTTTGCAGATGAAATGAAAATGTTGCACTTAATGCAGGCTGGTCGAAATACCGAGCGAAATACTTTATATTCAAAATTCCATCACTTTTCCCACATTTTTCCCAAACCAACTTTTCATTATTTCTAACCATTAACATTCAAAGACTAGCATTTTAATATTGTAACATTTTTGACATGTAATCTTTTGTAAGCGGAAGAAAACAATTTCAGATTAAAATGGTAAGATTACAAATTTATTTATTTATTACAAACCAAAATGATGAATGCTTGTTCTATAAAAATATCAATCTTAGAATATAATAAACGACTTTTTAACAAAATAGTTGAATTTTTAACCAAATGGTGGAATTTTTAGACAAAAAATATTAAACCTCAACCAAAAGCAGTTGAATTTTCAACCAAATAAATGGATTTTGTACAATGCAGTTCAATTTTCAATAAAATAATTACTTTTCATCCAAATACTTGAAATTTCTACCAACAACGATGAATTTTTAACCAAATATTCGAATTTTGAAACAAAAAATATTAAGCTGCTAACTACACCCATAAACAATTGCATTTTCAGAAAAATACTTGAGTGATGCTCATAATAATTATTCCTTTAACAAAATAGCTACATTTTTAATCAAACAGTTGCATTTTGAAACTATAGAATAATGAATTCTCAACAAGAAATTTAATAATTGTAGTTTAACCAATAAAAATGACATTTCTACACGGCGAGAAATTTCGGGAGATTATTTCATGGAACTGCTCCTTGATTTTATCATGCTTTAATGCGTGATCTAAGATCTCGAAACCCTTGATTTTAAAGGAACGGTCTCGAAGTTTCAGACATTAGGCCACGCCCCCTTTGGTTTCAGGTCTCGGACTTTATGCTTTTAGATCATAGAGTCTGAGACTTTAAAGCACGTAAAAATTGCAGCTCTAAAATCACGCGCTTCCGTGAACTCAGATCTCGAAATTTCTCTCTGTGTACCAAAGTTAATTGATTTAAAAACAAAATTTTCCTAGTCTATAAAGTTAAAATTGTTTCTACATTCAGTTGCGCTATATTTTTCTCATGCATTTGGGCCTGCTAAACTTGAACATCGCATTGAAAAATGTTTTTATGGATTGGTGTTCGAAGTTTTTCACGTGTATTTTCGACTAAAACAATGACTTTTTTATATTTCGGTTCATGGCCCCTCGCTAATCAAATTTATCAGGAAAAATGGCAATAATATTCCTTGCAGATTCGATCATTTTTACTCTGATACCTTTTGCAACCAGGATTGGTCATTTCTAACTTAAGATATGGTTCACAGAGTAAAGATATCATCGATTTTTTCCAAAATTCATATTTTGAACAGCAGACTATACACAATTTTTTCAAGGTGATTTTTAAAATTAGCAGGTAAAAATGCGTTAGCAAAATTAACCACACTAAATGTACAAAATAACTGTAAACTAGTGTTTTCAACCATGACGATAAAATTTCTATCAAAAAACACGAAATTTAAAACAAATGGCTGAATTTTCAACTGAACAAGATCAATTTTCAACTAAAAATGTGCTTTTTAACCAATAAGGAGGAAATTTAAACCCTTGAAAATTATTTTTCGACGAAGAGAATTTTTTTTTACTGAAATTAAAATAATTAAAATTCAGTAAAAGAAATTATTTTAAAAAATGAATTCGTAACTGAATAGATCAATTTTCAAACAAGAAGGTAAGCCTTCAACCGATAAAATAAATTGTTAACAAAGTATTTAAATGGTCTTTTACACAAGTATTTGAATTTTCAATTAAAAAAAAGCAATTTTCAACAAATATTTCAACTTTCAGCTAAAGAGATTAATTTGCAATCAACATAAAATGATGGGTCTTAAACAACAATAGTTTAATTTATAGTTTGAAAAATTATTTATCAACACGAAAAAAAACGAATTTTCAACTAAATAGACGAATTATCTACTAAAATAATGAATCTTTAACAAAAAATCACTTTTTAATAAAGTGGTTTAACCTTCAAACTTTTACTTAAAAAAGTCGAATGAGACTATTTCATATTAAAATTTAAAGATTTCAAATTTATTATCCTTGACAAATATTTAAAGCGCCGCTTATTGAAATTCCCTGACTTTTGAAATATTTTTTTATAGCCACCATCTCAATTTTCTTTCCTTTATTCCAATTTCACACTCATACTATGTTCCATTGAGGTGGTCCAAATATTTATCTGGAAATGTTTGTCATGTCGCCTGCTTAAATTGTTAATGGGCCTCCAGAAATAATATTTTCAAAAATTGAGTAAAAACGGTTATTAAAAAGACAGCCCGGCACGACCACTACAGCTTCTTATTTAATTAACATTGGGAAAAATTACACTTTTGAAAATGTGCAAATTAAATGTGAAAATGTTATAAAGTGAAATAAAAAGTGTACTCCTTTATTGAGAAATCTTCAAGTCTTTAATTCTCCCTGAAAAACACCCCCTAATTAGAGAAATGAGCACTCTGCGATATATTGAATCTTATTAATTTTTTTCTACCGTTTTTCCAGATAACTAGTAATTGATGTGCTATATATTTTTATTAACTTTTAAAATAATTTGTAATCGTTTAAATAATGTTCAATTGCTTAAAAAATTGATTTTAAGTAAGTAATTCCAAAATTATAGCATCTGAAAAATCAAACGAGTTTTATGGTAAATTTAAGAAACCAATGTATTTATTATAACAATTGCGTTATCGTTTAAACAATCATGAAGTGTCTAGATTTACGTTGATTGTATATGTTACTAATATTTATTTACATTTCAACCAATTGTATTACTTATCAAATTGCGGGGTTAATAAATTATGGAATTTTTCATATTATAGAAGTTTATTAAAAATTGTTAAAAGTCGATGTATTTTCAGAATAGATTTTCACGTTTTAAAAAAAACTAATAATTATTTTGATTTGCATAATAGTACTTTATCTCCTGAATTATAATAATATAGGCTTACACGAAAGAAAACTTGTACTTTTATGAATCCCATCTAAGCAATTGCAATTTTTTGATAACTAGATAAATATTAGTAACATATTCAATGAATAATGGAATAAAGAAGAAAACTACGAGCGTTTAGCATGCTCAGATTGCAGTGTTGTTTTATATACTTCATGACCGTTAAAACAATAATTAATTCTTATATGCAATACAATAAATACATTGGTTCTTTGCATTGATTAGGAAACGCCTTTGATTTTGAAAATATCATCATTTTGCAACTTCTTGGTGAAAAACATTCTTACTAAGGAAAATATTTTCAAATTTAAAATCCTCCTATTCTATCATAAAAAAGAGGTTGCGATATAATCTCGAAGTCTGAAGCCACATTAGCTCTTCACCTATTAGTTGGATTTAAACGCGCGACGTATCTTTAGAATCGAGATCAGAATCGAGATCAAGGAATATCTTTTATGAAACCAACGCATGCGCACCGAAATGCGATCTAAAATCATTTTTAGGTTAAAAACAGAGCTGCGTATTAGGGTGTTTCCATGTCTCTGCAAGCAGGCAGCCTGCATGAAGAAAACCCATAAGAATGAAAGAGATGGACCATTCTCTATCTCTCTCATTCTCATGGGTTTTCTGCATGTAGGCTGCTTGCTTGCAGAGGCATGAAAGCACCCTTATGAAGCCAAGGCATTTCCGCTGAAGTGCGCTTCCCGAGTGATCCGTTTAGCAGCGGTAAATGCTAGATATGGGGCATTATTCCTCAACTGCCCCAACTCAAAAAGTCATGTTTTTCGATTGTCTCTAAATTCTGGGAATATGTTTGCCTACCCAACAGTAGTTAATCC
>NC_046664.1:85845454-85876886 GCF_010883055.1 Belonocnema kinseyi | reverse complement strand
AAATTTTAAATCGCGTAATTAGAAAGAAAGTTACAGGCGTTTGAAACTACCCCTGCAGGCATTGGGGTTGAAAATTCAACCCCCCCTCACTTGGGGAGGGTTCGTAATCCTGGTCTATAAGTTTGTGGAATTTAGAGACAATCGAAAAACATGACTTTTTGAGTTGGGGCAGTTGAGGAATAATGCCCCATATACAAGTCGAGCCTGGAGTTTGAATTGTACAATTTTGACTTGCATTTCATTCAAAGCTAGCTCTAAAGCGCTAAGGCATGTTCGAGGGATCTGTTTACATGATGGATGTAAACATTCATAGCGATCGTACCGAATTCGCGTGGAGCTCATATTTGTTCTTTTAAACATTTATTTAATCTTCAAACATTGTAATTATTTCAACAATTTTCATAAATGGCTATTTTTTGAAGAATACGTTTAATTTATTATGTTGCTTTATTAATTTACAAGAAATATTCATTATTTAAACAATTTTAATTTAAATACTAAGACTAAGAATGTCTAGCCAATGACTCTTTTCTATTTTGCTTTATAAATCTACAAGAACTAATAATTAATGAAACGATTTTTATTGAAAAATTAAGAATTTACCCGTTTTTCTACAAGTAAGTTTGTTTACCAAGTTAACTAAGAATGCCTACCCGATGACTTTTCTTTTTTGCTATGCAAATTTGCATAAACTGTTAATTATTTAAACAATTTTAATTAAAAAACTAAATTTGACCTTTTTCCTAAGAGCCAGTTCGTTTTCGGAGTCCAACTAAGAGTATTTATCCGATGACTTTTCTATATTGCTTTGTAAATTTACAAAACTGTTAATTATTTTACCAATTTTAATTTAAAAATTAGGAGTTTGCCCTTTTTTCTACAAGTCAATTTTTTTAAACATTCAAGTAAGAATGTCTATACGATAACTCTTTTGTATGCTGCTTCGCAATTTTACAAGATGTATTCATTGTTTCAACAATTCTAATTAAAAAATTAAAAGTGCCCTTTTGTTAAGAGTCAATGTATTTGCGGAGTCAACCAAGAATGTCTATCCGATGACTGCTTTCTATTTTGCTTTGCAAATTCACAAGACCTATTAATTATTCACAGAATTTCAAATTTAAAAGCCAAGAGTTTAACTGGTTTGATACGAGTGAATCTTTTGACGGAGTCGACTAAGAATGTCTGTACAATGACTCTTTTTATGCTGCTTTTCAAATTTACAAGAACTATTAATTATTTAAACAATTTTAATCACAAAATTAGAAGTTTGGCCTTTATCCTAAGAGTCAATTTGTTTTCGAAGTCAACTAAGAATGTCTATACGATGACTCATTTCTATATTGCTATGCAAATTTACATAAACTATTAGTCATTCAAACAATTTTAATTAGAAAACTAAAAGTGACCTTTTTCTAAGAGTCAGTGTGTTTGTTGAGTCAACTAAGAATGTCGATCAGATGACTCTTTTCTATGCTGCTTTTTTAAATTTACAAGAACTATTATTTATTTAAAGAATTTCAATTTAAAAATAAGAGTTTGACCTTTTTGCTACGAGTTAATTTTTTTACGAAGTCACGCAATAATGTCTATCGGATGACTCTTTTCTATGTTGCTTTGCAAATTCACAAGATGTATTAACTTTTTAAACATTTTTAATTAAAAAATTAAGAGTGTGGCCTTTATCGTACGAGTAAATTTGTTTTCGAATCAACTAGGAAGGTCCATTAGATGATTTTTTTCAATGTTGCTTTGTAAATGTACAAGAACTATTAATTATTGAAACAATTTCAATTAAAAAATTAAGAGTTCGGTTTTTTTCTACGAGTAGGCTCTATTTTTTAACATAATTAAATGAGAATATCTTTTCAATGATTTTTTTCTCTGTTGCTTTAAAAATTTACAATTATTAATTATTTTAAAAAATGTTTATCAACAAATTTATAGTTTGGCTATTTTTGAAGTGAGACGCATAATTTGTTTACGGAATGAACTAAAAATGTCCTTCGATGATCGTTTCCTACCATACCTTGTAAATTTATAATAATTATTATTCATTTAAACAATATTCATAACCATATTAAGAGTAAGGGTATTATTCAATTAATAAACACAATCTTTTTACGAAGTCAACTAAGATTATTTTTGCAATGAATCTTTCCTACGTTTTGCTAAATTTGCAAGAATTATTAATTATTTAAAGAACCTTCATAAAGAATTCAGAATTTGTATATTTAAAAAAGGAAAGGGTCAGTTTTTTTACAAATTCAACTAAGAACATCTTTCCGATTAATTATAATCATTAAATTTTCATGATTTATTATTCAAACTACTTTCATGAGAAAATTAAGAGTTTAGGCAGTTTTTGAAGAATAGGCTTAATTTGTTCACGGAATCAACAAAGAATGTATTTCCAATCACTTTTTACTACGACACTTTGCAAATTTACACTAACTATTTATTATTAAAATAAATTTCATAAACAAATTCAGAACTTGACTGTTTTTTAGATTTTGAACCATTTGAACATTTTAAACAAATTAGTTTTTATAAGAAAATGTATGCACTATATATTTAATAAGAATTAAAAAAGTAATTAAAACTGTAGGATAGTAAAAACTTTCATTTTCATTAGTTTTAGTAATTATTTCTTTTTATTAATTTCTTCTAGTAATTTCATGATAGTCTGTATGAATTTTGATACAATTTATTGACAATGCGGCTACAAACGAAATTATTCGAATTACCCTCAGTTGCCTAAACATTTGGCTAGATGAGATGAAAACTGCAGAAAACCACTTCCCGTGTTTAGCCGGTTTTTCAAAATTCGAGTACACAACCCGGTCGTACGTCATAGATGGTCACCCATCCAAGTGCTAGGGACACTCGAAATGGCTTGACACTTGGACTCTTCTCGAGTCGAGATTATTTACCACCATGTATTTCTATGAAAATCTGTACGCACCAACATTTTAGATGTTTTTTCTAAGCTTGCACAAAAATGTTTAGTGTTGCGCAATAATTTATTCTGCATCTTGAGAGGGTAGCCGGGCGGAGCCGCGCACAAATAAAAGTTATTAAAGCAAAACTGAATATCGCGGTATCATATTAAACTTCATTGAAAAATAAAATAATTGCAAGTCAAGGAGCGGGTCGCGCGCGAAGCGCGCGTATAAACTTCTAGTTATTAGTATAATTACTGTAAAGGATAAAACGTCAGCTTTCTTTCAAACTTAATTTTTTAAGCTTAAAATGTTTTAAATGGTTTTGTTTACGGCAAATGATGTAAACCCCCTTATCAAAACTACAGATGACATCATTTTTTTTTATAATATTAAAAGAATTTTAAATCATCGAAATAGGTGAAATCCAAAAAAAACTTCTTAACGCTTATTTTTATTTATAATAAAATTTCGGCCCACTTTTTAATCTTAGGGTTTTTAAGGGGGAAACCTTAGCCTTTTTACGCCAAAGAAGAAAACAAATCCAAATTTGAAAGAGGCTAAATTTATTCTTGACATTACAAGTCGTTGAATTCGATGGTATAACCCAAAAAAACCCTCCCTTTCAGTCAATATTTGTCTCAATGGCAACATTTTTTTCTCATAACTTTGCATCTAATTGGGCTACACTTTGCTGACGTTTGAATCCGGTTGAATTCGGTGTTTGAATTCGACTTTAAATTCGTAAATTTGTCAAAAATTATAGTCATTCAAATATTAAAAAGTTTCAATTTTTAATGGCACAATCTTATACGAGTTAATGTCAAATCAAACAATTTAAAAAAAGTAGCTTTAAAACTGTAGCCAGATGCTTCCAAAATGAGATAATCCTTAAATGATATAATCACTTCAATTTTTCTTTTCGTTTAAGCTTAAAGTTATTACAATTTAAAATTTTTTATTTCAAACTACGGGTCAGACTTACAAAATTACCAACAAGTTTAATAATATTTACAATGTTATAATATTAGAATTACAATAATACAATACTACAATAATACCATAATAATATTTGTAAATAATGCAAAAAAAGTGAATGTACATGTTGTAAAAGTCACTTAAATACAGCCGACGTGATCTGGTCTTAAAGAAACCCTTAAATAGCTGAGGGTGAAGAAAACAATCTTTTTATAGTCATTAAATGAGGGAGAAAAAAATAAAGGAAGGAAGAGAAAAAGTCGTCTGCAAAAAAAGTCGTAGCATATTTTCATATGAGAACTATAAACACGAAAAAATGTAGATTTTAGTAAATAAAAACATTCTATAACGCTTAATATTATAAGCAGTAAACCCACTTTAAACGTCTTAGAGTCTTAGACCCTCTCCTTTTGAATTCATGTTGAAAAAACAAAAGAAGGTACACTGAATATTCTAAGTAACGAGGGGCTTTTTTCAACCTGAGGAAAACAATGTGCCCTTCAAGTTGTTAGAAAATACTGACTTCTATTGTTTAATAAGTGCTTCAGCTCACATTGTTAGATTGTATGGAGAGAAATACGGAAAAATAACCAGGATCAAGAAATTAAATTAATTTAGCAATTTAAAATATCTTTATTCAAAAATATCTTTTTAACCATAATAAGGGGCCTTTCATGAATTACGCAAATTACGTAGTCTTACAAAATCCGAAGATATTTTGAAGTTCTGCGAATCACTAAAAAATAAAAGTTACATAGATTTGATTGTAAACAGATGTTTTTCTGCAGTACACTGAAAAGACGGTCGCAAGTGCAGAACTAGAAAATCCAAATTTTTATCCAAAATTTTAAAAAATTAGTCACAAATTAATTAAAATTTAAACGTAGCAATAACTTTTGCCAACCTTTTGAAAATGATATTTCTTATTATCCATTATAATTTAATGAAAAAAGAAAATATATGTTTTGGAACAAAAATACGATCTATTAATAATACGATCAAAAAATCGTATCTATCATAATGTGATGTCGCCATTAAAATTTTGATTTTTTTCGAAGGGATACATTTTATCTAATTAAAGATTTTTTTACTCGCATCCAATATCCCTATATCTAGGTAGTAACTTTTCATTTTTTGAAGAAATTGTACATTTGTTTTATCATCACTATCTAAAGCCGGTTTTTAAATTCCATGAAATTTTAATCTGAAAATTCGTAGTCGTTTTTCTCGGAATCGGCTAACTTTTTTACTTAAAATTGTTTAAACTGTATTTCGAAATTTAATATCTCGAAAGCATGATCTCAACTCATCATAAAACTAGATAATTTGTATTATAAGTCGTTATTTAATTTCTTATTGAATTCACTAGAATTCTTTTAAATTCGTCTAGATATTTCAATGAAAGCTTTGATTTTAGTTGAAGTCTTTGGATTCTTTCGAATTCACATAAATGCCTTATAGTGCCAGTATTTCGAAAAATTCCGTAATACTAGCTCTGGCGAGCTGAAAATGGGTTACGCTCTTTTTCAAGACAGCTTAATGTTTGAAGTAAAGTGAAAGAATAATACAAAAAATCTCCTTGCTGCGCTCGCCTTTAAAAATTAAATCTAATTCTAAAAAGAAACATAGAAAAATACGAACACAAATGTCAGTTTTTTCAATTCCAGCATGGAGAGAAACTCAGATATTAGACATTACCCGAATAAAAATTCTTCGACTTGAGTTCGACTTGAATTGCCCCCAATCAAGACATGCGTAAGTCGACAAGGTCAACTTGAGCATGTTTCAGTTTGAGGCGGAGCCAGCTTCAACTTATGCCTTGAAGACAAGTTTCTATGTCTTGAAGACATAAATTTATATCTTGAGTCGAATTTTTATGAATCCAACACGCGCGGTTGATAACTTCTAATGTATATCTGCCCTAACAAAAAGGGTCATTCTAACAGTCATAAAAGTTAATCTTTATTAATGGTCAAACAATCTTGTATATTTTTATACAATATATATTAACTTCTAAAAAGTTACAATTTTTATTTTTTTGAAGAGAATTTTTAAGGTTTATACTCGTTCAGACCCACCGATTCTGAATTTTTGAATTAAAAATAACTAATTTAATAATTACAAATTTTTCATTCATCAATTTTAATCTCATTTATGAGCCCAAAAAGTTTCGATAATCTCAGCCAAGATAAAGCTCGTCTTGAGTCAAGTAAACGTCGTCTTAGCCAAGACAAGGCTCAACTTCAGACAAGTAAACGCCGTTTTACCTATCGTGGCCATAAACGTAAGGCGAAGGCCTATGTCTCGACTCAGTTTTGAGACGCAGCCAGGCATCGATGTCTTGGAGACGAACTCAAGACATAAGCAAGTCGAACTCAAGTCGAAGCATTTTTACTCGGGTATACAGGGTGATTTTTTTAACTTAAAACTTTCAAATCTCATTCTGAGGAGTACAGACAATGATTTTAAAATCGGTTCCCCCACACCACCCCCTGGGGCCGGGAGTGGCAGCAAGATTGAAATCTTAAATGGAAACACCTATTTTTTATTGCATATTCGGATTCTTTGTATCAAAATGCGTATGATTTGTCTAAAAAAATTTTCTCGTTTCGCGATAGATGGAGCTGTAATCAACGAAATTCAATTTTTCTTCATTTTACTGTTACTGAGAATGCACACTTACGAATCTGCAATACTCGAAAATACTATTAAAACAAGCTACTACTTCAAGCGTAACCCAGGAACAACGACGTGGACGTAGCAGTTTTCTGATCCCTTCGGGGGGTTCGATTAACGTGAGTCCCCTTGCCTATCACGATTCGGGGTACTCAGGGAATTATCTTTTAATTAATGTAAGTGCTCAAAATCATGACCTTCGGCTTCAATGCACTTAATATTCCGTAATTCAAATGAATTTACACAACGGAGAAGTGTATCTTCTTGAATTTCAGCACATGCACTTGTAATTCGGTCAATCATATTCTCACGTGTTGTTGGTTTTTCTTTGTACACTTTGTCTTTCAGATAGCCCCACAAAAAGAAATTTGGTGAAGTGAGATCTGGCGATCTTGCAGGCCAAGTTATCGGACTGCCTCTACCAATCCAGCGACCATTGAAATTACGATCAAGAACTTCTCGTGCTCAAGTCTTCAAGCAATGTTGGCAGTTCATTTTCCAAAATGTCTTGATATTTTGGACCATTTAAGCTGCCTTCGATAATGTCGGGACCGATCCGTTCGTTGCCAATTATTTCACACCATTCGTTGACAGTCCATGGACGCTGGTGTTAGACTTAACCAAGCCACTTCGAATTTGCAATACTCCAATAGTGCATGTTGTGTCGATTAACTATTCCCTGGTTCGTAAAAGACGATTCGTCAGAGAATAATACATAACGAAAAAAGTTGGGATTTTGTTGTATTTGTTCGCGTGCCCACTGAGAAAAAGCTACCTGATTTTGGAAATCAACGCCATGAAGTTTTTGACTTGAAGAGACATGATACGGATGAAATTTATTAGGTTTCAAAATTTTCTAAACACTGCTCTGAGATATTCCGACATCACGAGAAATTTCTAGTGTACTAACGCGAGGATTATTGGCCACTGCAGCTAATACAGCAATTTCATTATTTTCGCCAGTGACTTTTGTTGTATGGGTCCTTTTCTTAGGTTGAACACTTCCATCGGTAGTAAATTTTGTAATATTACAATAAAATGAAGCACGTGACACAATCTAATTTGCAAAGCGCTGAGCGTAGAGATTGACAGCATTATCAAGATTTCTTTCAGCTTCTCCATACACCAGAACCATTTCAATTTTTTTCGTACGGTTAGATACTCCATTCTAAACTAGTATTCGGAATACTCTTTGATCTAACTAAAATGAGTTTTGTCTTAAATGTATTTTTTCTAATTTACTGTATTTAAGGAAAGAAAAAAGTAAGCACTTTCGTAATGTTTCGACAGCCTCCGCTGACCTCAATCTACAATAATGCCAGAGCTAAAATTTAGGAATATTCAGCAAACACTGTTTATGTAAACGTATCATTTAATAATTACTTCTTAAGAACGGACATACGTTTTGGCATGTTTTTCAAAATAATAATCACCAAAGAGATTCGAAGATCTATTGCTCTTATATTTAACTGACTCCAAAAAGAAGGAGATTCTACCTATGTTCGTCGCGATGTATTTGTTTCATGTACGAGTTTTTATTGCACTCGTTCATCGATTCTGTAGCGATTTAAAAAATACTTTTTTTGCGTGGTGAGTCATGTCACAATGAAAATGATGTATTTTTTATTGTTAATATATTGCAGAATCGTAATCGTGCATTCTCAGTAACAGTAAAATGAAGAAAAATTATCCAAAGAATCCGAATATGCAATAAAAAATAGGGGTTCACATTTACGATTTCGAACTTGCCCCCACCCCCACCTTCAGGGGGCGGTGTGGGGAAGCCGATTTTAACATCAGTGTATGTACTCCTCAGATCGATTAAATTTTGATTGATAACATTTTTTCATAGAGTGCCTATTTTTCGAGATATTTGAATAAGATCTCTAGAAGTAGAGAATGAAACTTATTTTTTTTCTGTTTAAATCAGAAGAAGATAAATTTCAATAAAATAAAAATAGATTTCTTTTAAAAATGACTTCAGACGAAGAATTCTTTTTTAAATTATCAGCTCACCTTAAGTAGTAAATTTGAGATTAAAGATTGAAGGTTCTAAAGTATTTTGAATCAGGTTACATTTTTTTCATGATTGTGAATTTAGGGCCAAAATTAAAAAATTTGACTCAAATATTAAAAATTCTATTAAATATGTAGATTTTCATGGAATTCATAGCCAGCGAGTTTTTCGAGTCTTAGAATACAAATTTGGGGTCAAAATTCCTAAATTTGACTTAAATTTTGAATATATGTTATTAATTACGGGATAAGCAGTGGATGCTCCAAATCACAAAACAAGAATTAATTCAATAAAAAGTTCAAAATTTGAGTCAAATTTTGGAATGTTTAAATTTTGACCCAAATATGTTGTCTAAGGCTAAACCCCACTTTTTTGCATTTAATGTAAACCTACCGATTTAATACATTTTTCAAAATTGAAGTCAGATTTTTGAATTTTCAAATTTTAAAACAAAATTTATGTTCTGCGACTCGGAGAACCTTCTGGTTATTACTATTATGGAAATCTACCGATTTATATTTAAAAAATCGAAATTTGTGTCAAATTTTGAATTTTTAAATTTTGACCCCAAATTCCTGTTCTATGTCTCGAAAACCTGCCTCGCACTCACTTTCATACAAAACTAGTAATTAAATAAAATTTTTTAAATTTAAGTGAATTTTTGCCATTTTTAAATTTCGACTGCAAATTTATATTCTAAGCCTCGACAAAAAATGACTTTCATGGAAATATGGAAATGTACCGATTTAATAAAATTTGAGCCTTTGTCATTTTTTTACTCTAAATTCGTGTCACGTGACTTGCAATCCGCTTGGTTATCACTTTATTATAATTCTACCATTTTATTAAAATCTTTCAAATTTGAGTAAAATGTTGGAATTTTCACATGTTAAAACAAAATTACTGTCATGCAAATCCACAGATTCAATCAAATTTTTCAAAATTTAAGCCGCTTTATTTAATTTTAGATTTTCCAACCTAAATTCGTATCCTTCGACCCGGAAAACTTAGTACTGAGATTCCTTAAAATCCCCCTATCTTACCCTATCTGTATTGAGGGGGTATGTCAGGTGGAGGGAAGGTTAGTACTCTCGTGCGTTACAGAAGGTATCATTTAAACAGTCCCTTACACTAAAAAAAATAAAATACATTTGTTCCAGAACAAGATTCTGGTTCCAGTTTTGCTCCGGCTAGTTTTACCGAAATTTGCTCACTTCCGTGTCACGCAGTAGACGATATCAGAATTATTCTCCTAACCTCACTGAAACTTTTGCCGAAATATTTTTAATTTTTAAGGGTTGCAAGTCTTACCTGCAAAAATTTTAACTTTTGTTTTTTCTGTGTCGTTTTAAATCTGGTGTCCCGATTTATAGCTTGAATTAACTCATATTACCCGTTTCCCATTGCTGTTAAGGACGCCGTTAGCAGACGACAGTTTTATTCCATCGTAGGATAAACTTTCGCCAAATAGCGGGAAATTTTACATGCAACAAAATTTAGCTTCAGTTTTTCTGTGTACACATGCAAGAGAATAAAGGAATAAAAAATATTTATTGCGCACTTATGTGATGCACTAACCATTATCTGGTATTCCATGGTTACTAGGCGCAACGATTGCTAATTTACAGCATGTAAATGCACATTGAATAAACATTCAAATAATTTGAATAAACGAAGTCTCAAGTCGTCCCGAAATTTGGGATGACTAGCTACTTCTCACAATTTGGCTAGTCGTTCCGAAAATTATGTATCTTTTTAATTTAACTCCTTTTGAGTTAGCCAAAGATGATCAAAAATGCTAGCTGTCCCTAGAAAATAATTTCAGAAACGAATAAAACTAAAAGTTAGGTTATGTTTTATAAAGTGTAGTCCTTTAAGCTTTAACTCACCCAAATCAATTTATATATTTGCTCTGTGTCACCGTAGTCTCAAGTTCGTTCGAAACTTCCCTATGAAGTTTCTATGAAACTTCACGCGCGCTTGGATTGGATCTTACTTTTATCATCTGAAGCTTGATAAAATTATAAAAATTTTATATTTTTATTTATTTATTTTAAATATTAATACAAATTTACAAAATGTTTTCAGGTAGAAGTAAAAGGCCCTTAAAAAATACTTTGTTTATGTAATCAACATTTGTGAATTTTAGAAAAATTATTTCTTCTGTCTTACGGTCACGGCAAAATAAAAACAAATTAGAGCTAGCAATTCAACTCCATTTATTTTTAGAATTAAAATTAAAACTTTGACGACATTGCATTTTCGGTCGAAGAATGGTTTGATTTGGTGTTTCCAAATCTTTACATCGTAATGAACATTTTTCCGTAAAAAACATTTTTTTGTTTAAAATAAGGAATATCTTGGTAAAAAGTTTAGAATTTCTTTAAATAGGACTTGCTAACTACCCCTTTTCCAACGCCCCATGAGGGGCGGGAAGGCACCTCCATGACCGGTCACAGAAATAATGTAAGATCACACCCCTGTCCCTTTTCCAGCGCCTCGTGGGGGCGGGAAGGCACCTCTGTGACTGGTCACAGAAATAATTCAAGTCACACCCCTGCCCCTTTTCCAACGACTCGTGGGGAAGGACGGCACCCCTGTGACTGATCACAGAAATAATGTAAGGTTACACCCCTGTCTCTTCCCCAGTGCTTCGTGGAGGGGGGGGGGGGAGGCACCCCGGCGACTGGTCACAGAAGTAATTGAAGTCAATTTCTTACCCTTTTTTAGTATCTCGTGGGGGAGCGTGGGCAAAAAGGTACCCTTGTGACTGCATATATATAATTTAGCTGTCATTCCTACACCTTATAATAGCTTGGAGAAGGTGGATGATTGGTCACAGACATAATGAAAGTCACAACCACAACACTTTTGAGTGTCCCGCAGGGAAGGGTGGGGCGTCCGTCTGACTGGACACATGAATAATTTAAGTCATACTTCTTCCCCTTACAAATTTCTTAAGGGGTTGATTAAAATAACACTGGGAGTTAGTCGGGTAAAGCTCAAAAAGAGAATGAGGTGAGTAGGAGGACGGTCGATTCCATCAAAACATCTCTATTTTTCCAGCAAGTTTTCCAATACTCTCTTTTCGAAACTTTATCCTATAATTTCTTTCATCACAAATTCATTTTTATTTTTATTTAAAACTTTCGAAAAACTATCTATTCATTAAGAAATTTAAATCAAAATAATCATTGTTTACTTTAATGTCACGTGTGAGCGTAGCCTCACAAATTATTTTTCCATGTTTTTCAAAACCACAACTTTCCTTCACACAAAAAGCGATACCGAGTTGAAAATTTGAGACACTAAATATGAAGCACTAAAAAATGTTTGTGTGGTCCTAAATTTTAAAAATAATTTAAAAAGTTATTATGTAAACTTTTTTTTGTTGCTTTTTTCATAATTATAAAAATTTATCACCAGCAAAACATTTCTTAGTGCGTCATATTTAATTTCCCAAATTTTTAACTCGATATCGCGTTGCGTGTGAACGTTAGTTGGTTTTGCAAAACATGTGAGCCAAATTTTTGAGGTAAAGCTCACATGGCCTTAATAATGTTAGTTTAGAAAATAAAATATCAATTAGGTATTTTCACTTCAATTAGCAGCTGACTTCGATTGTTTTTTCCTCAGCTTTTAAAGAAGTGAAGTTACCTGATGGTTTACGTGAAAATTCCTAATGATTTGTCTGTATATTTCGAAATTTAAATACACTCGAGTCGCGGTACTGCGAACATTTAGCGCAGGTCCACCCTCAATAGGGAGAACACATGAGGGGACCCCACTCCACGAACTACTTACTATTTTCAAATGTCAACTGTTTACATCCTGACAGTTTGTAGTGACGATTTGAATCGTTATTATTAAAATTATTATTAAAATGAATAGAGCGAAGGAAACGTTGAAAGACATCACAAATTGAATTGTGCATTTGATGAAATCATCAAATGTAGAAATGAGTAGTGGGGGTAAAGGGGTTATGGCGTCATTCTCACTATCGGGGGAAAAATGTACTCAATAGCGGGAGTTCGCAGTATTGAATTTCGCAGTACCGCGACTCTAGTGTAATAAAATTTAAAATAAGTTGGTGGTAAGCCTGTTCTCATTAGATTAGTAGAACATCTGATAAAATTATAAACGAAAAATGAAGTGACAGGTGCCGACAGGAACGAAGATTATTCCATGATATTTACTGTGTAAATGGATTAACAGGAATTAGAGTTTTCTGGCATATTGAAATAAAATTTTAAAGATGGTTAGGCTGAAAAATAGTCGCGGCTCGAGGACTGAATATCACTTTATTTTATAAACCATAATTGCACTATTAGCATTTTTTCAGGACGATTGGCTAAATGGTTAAAATAGGCTAGTTGTCCCGAATTTCCGGATGACTAACATTTGTAGTAATTTTTGTTTAGTTGTCTAGGCTAGTTGCCCTAGGCTAGTAGACTAGGCTAGTTGTCCCGAATTTCGGGATGACTATCATTTATCGTGATTTCCGGCTAGTCGTGCCGAAATTCGTGATGACCAGCCCAAGATGAAAAAAAATGCTATTTATCCCAAAATTCGGGACGACTAGACGCAGCCTTGAATAAAAGCTTAATTTACTTCTACTTTGATACACTTTTAGTGTTCGGAAAAAAACAGCTTACACTTTTTGGTTAACGAAAAACGCAACTTGCAATTTAGATTTCCCTCCAGAATAACGTCAAAATTAGATTTTATTTTCAAGTATCAAACGCAAAATTTAAATTGCAAGATTTTTTCGATTAAAAGAAAGTAATTTTTTAATTCTTTAACAAAATAAAGGTCAAGTTCGTTTACCACATACTTCCGGTAAAAATTAAAAAGTTTAAGCATTTTCAAAATTAAAAAAAAATTGTATTAAAATAAAAAGTCAACATTCTGAACATTTTCAATATGTAAATAGAAAAATTATCGCAATGAGAATGTAATCAATAAAGCCGCAGGAGCGTTGAGAAACGTTTTTAAAAACAAATTTATAAAATCGCAGTTCCTGTTTATAACTAGTCCGCCAGGGGTTTAAATCGCAGGTTTCGATTTAAGTTACAATATTTATGATGTTTCTTCTTGTCGTTTGGCTCTAAATGTGAATTTTCAATTTTCTTCATATTATTTTTGATAAATAAAAACCAAAAATACAAGTCCTATTAAAAATGGTTTTGAAACATGTGTAGGACTGTTTAAAAGCTGCAATTCTCCCTTGGAACTTGTTCTGTTTTGACGTCGTTTGGCTCAAAAGCTGAGCTTTTATTTTTGCACAGCATTTTCGATAAATGAAGCCAAAATTACAAGTCCTGTCAAAAAATGTTTCAGGGTACAATTATAGGTTTTTTAAAAAGCTTCAATACTCCTTTCAAACTTTTTTCACGTACCTATAAAATTGAACAGTTCAAAGGTTTCTGCCTTCACGTTATCATTTTAAATGCTCTCAGTTGAAGATTTAATCAATAAATTTAGAAATGTTCAAAATTATATCATTTTAAGGAATTTTAATTTAGAAACATGAAAAATTGAACGATTTAATTCTTTCAACCAAACATTATTTTAATTGAAAGTTAGATTATTTTTAATTTAATTCGTTTTAAATTCATAATTGTTCAACTGTTATTTATACGTAAAAATTTTTATTCTATTAACGGCACAAAACATTCGCCTAATTGGACCCTCCTATCGGTAAGTATCAAAAAGGGTTGCGCAAAAAAAAAGAAAAACAAAAAGTGAAAAGGGCCTCTAAGGCTCTCTGTAGGACGAGTTTCTCTCTTTCTCCTTTTTCTCTCTCCAGCAACCCTCTTGCCCCTGTCATCCCTCACGGGTTTTCGAGCACCCTATCATCCCACCCCCACGATCAATGCTCGCAAGAGCCACGATGCGCGCGCTCTCTTCTCTACGTGGGTTTCTCTTTTGCTCATGAACTATGCGACACTCTAGATCTAGAAGCTCCAAAGATAGAAGCAAGACTTTTCTTAAATCCAAACAGAATCCCACTTTCTGATCTAATGCAGGAGGAGGCATAAATAGGACACCCTTTCTCTCTCGATGCAGGGCACGAAACTATTTCATTTTTGGGAATCAAATGAATGAAACTTGAAGGAATCCTGCG
The DNA here is from genome assembly GCF_010883055.1 of Belonocnema kinseyi. Taxonomy (NCBI): domain Eukaryota; kingdom Metazoa; phylum Arthropoda; class Insecta; order Hymenoptera; family Cynipidae; genus Belonocnema; species Belonocnema kinseyi. Next base: position 85,862,146 of record NC_046664.1, on the reverse strand, counting down.
ACCTTTGAGAATGCTCTAATTTATTTCCTCTCTATTGGATTTTTAAGGCTTCACTGAAAATAGGTGTCTATGCTTAGCGAATTAAGAAATCATTAATGGACTATCAAAATTCCTGCGTTACCCCCCTTATTAATATCATTAAATGGAAATCAAAAGAAGAAATGAAAGATTATTTAATTGATATAAAATTAGTGTACATACATTAATATTTATAATTCATAATTATCTACTGTAGGCTCTGTTCTCCCTCCTGAGTCATTAGCTTCAATAATTTGACGCCGTTTTATTTATTTTAAATAATTCTTTCCAAAATTTAACTTTTTAAAATATGAACAGGGTGGCGACAATATTGAATTTTCCAATTTCTCTTACCCTTCCCTGCAATTTAGACGAATTTCACTGACAGGAAAGTATTACAAAAGCGAATAAGGTTTCATTGATGTGCCAAGCAAAATAGTGAAACAAGCCAGCAAACTGCGCTTCACATAGAAGTATGAATGTATCCAAACAATCAATAAACAAATAACTACAAATAAAAAACTAAGAATCGAATACTATTTTTAAGGAATGTACATAAAAATAATAATTATATTGATATTAGGAAGTGCTTGCGAAATAATATGATAAACATCAATTTCTATTTTCTCTGCCCATTTCCCTGACATTTCCCTGAATTCCCTGACATGTGGCCACCCAGATAAAGTAATGCAACTCTAGCAATATATATGAATTTTTGATCCGAAAAAAGTTTGGTCAAATTTTGGGTTTGAGGATACAATAAAGTTATCGCAAGTTCAAAAGTGAGCATTGTTAAAAGGAATTCATAAAATCAAAGAAAATATTACCATTGCTGAGTGTAACCAATTTTTCAAAGAGAGCGAAAGGCGAACATTAAAAAAATATATTTCAGGTTAAAATTGTTTGTTTAATGTTAGTTATTTAGAGTTGATGTATTTACTCCAAATGTTGTATGGCTCATTTTCTTTCTCGAATGATTCTCTAAAAATCTCTTACATACGCTTTTATTTTAACAATGTTATTTAAGATCTTTCAAGGGATAAATGACTTAAGATAACTTTAGTGCCTCTTTCAGTATCAGTATGGAATATATATATATATATATATATATATATATGTATATATACAAATTCTTGGATATACCTAAAAATTTGGTGGAAACAAAGAGAATAAAACAGATAAAAATTATAGTTGGGCCTGCCAAATATTTGTCTGTCCATATAATAACTATATTCTATAGTTAAAGAAACAAAAATGAGGTTGATTGCACCGAATACCATATGATAAACTTGTTGATACAATATGTACACTAAGTTGATTCATTTTATAAGGCGAAAAAATTATTTTTGAATCTGAACACGCACACTAGCCTAAAATAGAAGAACGCCGATCCTCGAAAATACACCAAAATCGATGTTCAATTAAGTTGCAAAAAATTTGAGCCCCACAGATTCATTATGAGAATCTAGGAGAAATTCATAATTTTGAGACTGTTTTTTCTCGTTCAGAGCAACGTAAAGTTCTGTCTTCAAACTATCAGTCACCTGTCAATATGTGACCGCCTGCATCGAAATTGATGCCTGGGCGTTCAAAGAAATTTCCTCCAGATTTTTTGCATTCAACAAAGTAAAGTTAGCTGGTGGTTGGTTTAGGAAAAGATGCAAAATATCACATTCCATTGGATTGGTGCTTTCCTATGCATTTGAGAGGTAAAACGGTTCTTACGAAAATTAAAGCAGATGCAATTCTACGCAAAACTAAAAAAAGAACGTTTCTCTATCACCAATAGTTTCGAAGTTACAGCCTTTCAAAAACCCCCGATTTTTTCCAATTTTTTTCCAAAAATCACTTGTTTTTTTTTGTTTATTTCTCTGTTGCTCGGATCCTGAAGGCCAGATCTAAAATTGGTCAATAGATGAATAAAGTAGACGGAAATGCCTGTAATTTCGAAAAAGAACATTATCCTAACTATAACAGATCGCGAGATAGCACCTGCCAAAGGTGACCCATTTCTACCTGTATTTACAGGTGAATTCCCAGAGAGTTTTTCGGTGAAAAACGACAACAAAAATAGGCATATTTGGAAGGTCATTACTCGTGACCTATTGGAAGTAGGAACTTTTTCTTTTTTTCCACTTACGCAGAATTAAGTCCTCTTGTATTCATTCTCTAGTAACTTTCTTATGTGATAACCCTAAAACGAGCTATTCACAAAAAACTGAACTCTAGAAATTTACCTGTAAATTCAGGTCGAAATGGATCACCTTTGGCAGGTTCTAACTCGCGATCTATTATAGTTAGGATAATGTTCTTTTCTCGAAATTATGGGTATTTCCTTCTACTTTAATTCATCTGTTAACCAATTTTAGATCTGGCCGTCAGGATCCGAGCTACAGAGAAACAAAAAAAACATGTGATTTTTGGCAAAAAATTGGGAAAAATCGGGGTTTTTTGAAAGGCCGTAACTTCGAAACTATTAGTGACAGAAAAACGTTCTTTTCTTAGTTTTACGCAGAATTGTATCTACTTTAATTTTTGTAAGAATCCTTTTACCTCTCAAATGCACAGGAAAGCACCAATCCAATGGAAAGTATCATTTTGCACATTCAACCAAAAAAATGTCCATGTTCCAGGCCGAAAACCTGTTCATAGAACCTGGCCCTATAGTATGCACCCGAAAATGAATTACTTAAGAGAAAAAAATGACTGCCCCAGAAATTACCATCTTCATCCTATTTTTTCGACCAGATGACTGGACTAAGACTGAAAATTCTCATTGTGAGACTAATGAAATTTGAGCTGCAACAAATTTAACACCAGCGTTTTTCTGTGAAGGTGTACCTTTTTAGTCAAGTAATTTAAAAAAAAATACAAATCCAGCATGATTAAGCGGTCCCTTATTTTATTTTTTTATTTATTTATAATGTTTTTTTGTTTTATAGAAATAGAATTATCTGCTTTTACATTATCATCACATTACCATTATATTTTTTTAAATTCATCTATAAGAATATGGCATACGAGACCCAGTTACCACTCACAATAAGTAAATTTAAAAAAATATGTTTATTATAGAATAATATAAAGCAAATAAGAAAAAATTATTATTTTTCTTAAAACAGAGTAAAAAAGTTTCAGTAAATTATTTATCACGATGATAATATAAAATGGGGTAATTTTATTTGAACATAAGTTTAATACGGGCATTTTCAAGATATCCCGAAAATAAAAACAACAAAAAATCAATAACAAATACAAAACTCAAATTAAACCTCTGTTGGCTAAAACGTGCACCCTGGTGGACACCCTAAAATAGGCATAATAAAAAGGATTACGGTAAAATGTGATAAAGATTGGCCGAAATAATGGGGAAAACTGAAGGATAAATTTTGTATGGCAACATGCAAAGAGTATTGAGTTAATAGTATAAATCTGGGGCATAATGACATAAATCAAAGACTTAAAGTGTCTTAAAAAATAGAGAAACGGTATTAGGAGACAAAATACCATCAGAATCAGGCAAAATGGCCTAGGAATGGAAATTCTTTAATAAACATGAGGCCGAATTTCATTAGAATCAGGTGTAATAAAATAGGATCATCACGGCATAAAATGATGAAGGGATGTCATAATGGCATGAGGATGTAACAAAGTGACATAACGATGGGGCAACGTGTCCCAGGTAAGGAAAGTATAATAGGATGGTAAACGTAGATATATAATAGGGTAAATATAGGGCCTAAAGGCCAGAAAATGGGGCATAATTACACAAGGATAATACACAGTGTAATAATTAATAGAAAGAGTGTTAGAAATTATGGAAATAAATTGAAGGTATATTATATGTATGTGGGGCGAAATTGCATATAGGTATTCGATATTTTTTAACGAGGATTAGGTCAAGCTGGTAAAATCTGAATTGGATGGCACGATTGTGGGGCATAATGGCCAAAATAAGGAAATAATGAGGCAATATCGCAAAAGAAAACGAAATATCTCGTCCTCCCGAAATTCGGGATGAGTGGTCAAGTATTTTTCATAAGCTTGGCTAGTATCGTCCCGAATTCTCGGGACGACTAATCCATCCTCTTTTCCAACTCCCCCAATTTTTCGGGACGACTAGACACAGCCAAAAGGAAAAGGGTAAGGGAAGTTCACATATGACGTCACACGGATATAGTTTTAATTTTTTAATTATTTAATTTTTCCTACACTGACAAAACGATATTCTAATTTTAAGAATTTTCCACTAAGTTGAAAAATATTTGCAACTTAAATAGGCACCAAGAATATATTCCTAATGTAAGATGGAGGCCCTCTTACCTTAAGAATATATATTGTCTAATTTCAAGATTTTCCCACTAAGTTTAAGAATATTTGCAAACTTAAGTAGGTATAGTTAATCTTAGACAATAGTAAGATTCAAATATTTTTATTTCAAAAATATTTGTTTAGCAAATAATACAATATAAATTATTATTATATTATTTATCTTGCCATTTTACGTTATACACAACACACAACTTGTAAAATTGAAGCTGGTTTAACTTCATAAAATTGGAAATGGCACGCCGGTATTTTTCCTGAATATCTTACTTCTTTGTTGAAATGTGACGTCAGACCTTTCTCCCTCTAATATTTTTTGTAAAGAGAAGGAAATAAAAGTGCGCACGCGATTTATTCTTCGAATTGGTTTTATACTACTTAGTGGGTAAAACAATCAAAAATGGAAACTGATCGAAAAGCACGTGGTACGAAACATTAAAAAAAATGATTGAGCAGAGCAAGGCGCATTTTCGTTTGCGCATTTCCTCTTTCCCCTCGCATATTCTCATTTCAATAATATTTTCTCCCTTTGGTTAGAAGATACTCTTAAAATCAGAATTTCGCTTACTTCATTGAGAAGATTACGAAGAATATGCCTGTAAGAATATGACACTCTTAAAATTATAATATCGCTTTTTTGGTGTATCATCAGCTATGTAATATGGACTTTATATTTTTCAGTTTTCTAATAAAAACAAGAAAACCTTTCTTGACATCAAGCATGGAGTAATTCCTCCCCCTTCCCCTCGGTGCGTGATATTATACGTGAACGCTCCCTAAAAGTAAGGACATTATCTATAAATAAAGCGCATATTAATAAAAGGTAGGTCAAGATTAGGTGAAATAGGTTTGACTTTGAAAATATTTGGCAAAATGTTTAAATTGAGACAATAGGCATAAATATAAGGCAAAATGGCATAAGGATCAAGCAAAATGGCTCAACGATACGAGTGTTGATCAGACTTCAATTTTTAGTTCTGATATTCAATTGCTAGTTCGAATTTTATATTAATTTTTCCATTGAATGAATCTAGAAACCCTTTTGAATTCTATGGCATACGTGGGAGTAAATAAATCAATGGATGAATATTGGTTTCACCCTATATGAAAGTTGATATGGTCGTTTATATGGAAATTATGATAAAAGATTGAAGAATGTCGATGCGTGTTGAAGCACATTTAACTCAAAGAAGGTCATTTGAAAAACTGGCAAAGTTGATTCGATGAAGGGAATGTAGAAAGGGGTGCTTTTTGTACCTGGAGTTCCACTCCTTTATCCTCTCACTCTCACCCAGTAATCGCTTCTTCCACTCCTTTTATACCTTCTCTTCCACTCTTTCTCACTATTTTTCCTCTCCCTCCCAACCTCTCTCTCTCACGCGCATTTCAACACGAATGCCACCCTTTGCTTCGAGACCAGACACAACACTGAATGAGCACTTTCCATTCATCCTCGTTGGAGGTCAGCCAGTTTTACCTTGCACGAGAGTGCAGCCAAGGTCCGGAATGCCTATTTCCATTTCTCATCATTCTACTTCGATCGAGTTAACAAACCTTTATCGACCACCTTTTTCTAATTGCCTTACGCCACATTTGTTTCCCTACCAACTTCTTTCTTTCATTCCATTTCATTTTATTGTCTCCCAATTCTACGTGAGACTATCTACAACTGATGCTCGCTCCTATTCCAGAGAGATAAAGATCCTGATTATTTTGAACTCGATTTGGATATTCATTTTTAGTTTAAAACAATTGGAGACTAGTCAAGATCAAAACAGTGCAATTTTTCAAAATTGTGAACGGAATCTACAACTTAGTTTTACTGTGACAGACAATTTATTTCATGTAGATTCTTCAGTAAAAGTTACCTTTTAATAAAATAAAAGAAACTCCACTTTCTCACGAGATATTTTTGCATAATAATTAATTACGTATGCTTGTTAGTTCAAAATGGTCAATTTTCCTGATGAAGCTTAAAACCCAATTTTGCGCTCATTAAACATACAAACGTGCTCTTAATGAGTCTAAACTAAATTTACCGAGTTAATAAATTTCTATCGATCACCTTTTCAAATTGCCGTACACCCCATTTGATTAAATAATTTATAATAATTTTAAATAAGTTAGTGAGGGCAGACAGAGAAATCATATTGGGTGCAAAAATCGGATTTTACGTTGATAATAAATATCAACAAATAAAAACAAAGTAAGTCTAAATGATTTTTCAATTATCTTTTTGCACTCAGAACTAATATACCCGCAATAGTAAAAATAATTGTTAGCGTTGCTGGTGAATGCGCAAGTAGGCTTTTTCACACTACACGGAGAAAAATATGTCGTACAATAATATCGCAAAATCTCTATATATTGCAAGAAAGCGCAATATGATAAAGTGCAAGCAGGTCCCGGAGCTTTGTACGATATTATAATGCACTAATATCACAGAAAAAATGAAGTTAAATTTGGTTGCTGTCGTCTGCTACGGCGTCCTTAACAGAAATGAGAAAAAGGCAAAGTATGAGTGAATTCGAGCTATAAATCGGGACACCAGATTTAAAAAAATCACAGAAAAAAGTTAAAATTTGCTGCAGGTAAGACTTGCAACGGTTAAAAATTAAACATATTCGGCGAAAGTTTCACCGAAGCCCTGGCGGATCGAAGGAACCGAATGGAGCCTCTACAAAATACCCGTAAATACCCCATTGGGTCCCCTTTCGGTTCTTTTTTAAAAAACTCGAAAAAGCAGCAAAATCAACTTTTAGATTGTTGAAATTCGGATTCTACGTTAAAATGCCGCATATAAGGTCACGAAATAATCGCAATAGTTTTTTTTTGCAACGGTAAAAAGTTTAAGAAAATGTAAGACGTATAACGTCTGTCGAATGCTACAATTCAAACGCATCGCCTGTAACCAGCAGCCAACAGGCGTTATACGTCTTATATTTTTGAAACTTTTTACCGTTGCAAAAAAAAAACGATTGCGATTATTACGTGACCTTGTATATGGAATTTTAACGTAGAATCCGAATTTCAACCATTTAAAAGTTGATTTTGCTGTTTTTCTTAGTTTAAAAAAAAAAGGAACCGAATGAGGACCCAATGGGGTCTTTACGGGTACTTTGTAGAGGCTCCATTGGGTTCCTTCGGTCCGCCAGGGATGATGTTACGAGAATAATTATGATCTCGTCTGCTGCGTCGCGCTGAACTGAGGAAATTTCGATAAAACATGTAGAATCAGTAGCAGATAACACGAAAAAAATGTTCTTACTGATATATCTCCTCCGAAATAAATGACACTATTGTAGACGAATTAGAACTTATTGAATACTATTTAACAAAAGCGCAAAAAGTAACTGACAGATGGGAATCCCCATTTCTCTCCAATTTAATGAAGTTAAACGACGCTGGATAGCGCTGGCATCGTAATTATCGCTACACCTCGAATAAAAATGGAGCGATTATAAGATAAAAGATTATCCAGGCAAAGTTAAAAGTCGGAAATTATCTTCGATTCATGTAAAGTTTATCTGGCAAGGTTAATTTTTGTTTCGGTAACCTGGAATCGATGTAAACCTAATCTTTAATTTTTTCTGTGATCGCTTGTTCACTAGTCGAACCCTCGCGAGATCACAAAAAAAGAAATACAATGTGATAGCGTAATAAACTTAAATTTTGACGTTATAGATAGCAAAATTATGCGGTATATAATGTATAAACTTGCAATGTACGATATCACGGTTTGACGCTATTATAATGCGATAATTACGATTTATAGCGCAGGAATTGCGGTATATATTGTAATTCATGCCATATAGTTTTCTCAGTGTAGATCAAATATACATAATAATTTATAGTTCATGAATGCAGGAATGAATGCAAGTTTATGATTGCAAGAACCAACTTTTACACAAACTAGAGATTTATCCTTCAATATATTGATAAGTATGTACCACTTATTTTCTCTAAATTTTAATTGTGAGAAATGGGATACTTACATAATTTTCCCAATTCTAGCAAAAATTCTAGTTTCAAGTATATTTTTCTTGTAATTTTCTATGATTAAAAAAATATGTAAATAATTTAATAGAAAAAATCAAACAAGTCATAATTTTCATTCAACTACTCATAATAAACAACAATTGATCAGAATTTAAATCAAAATAATATTGAATATTAAATATCATTAATATTGTTAGATATTTATTACGGATTGAAGATTGTTTACTGCACAGCAAATGATTTATATTTGTTTAAAATAACTACTGCTGGAAAAATCTAACAAATTTTATTAAACAAAATTTTGTATTGCGTCAATGTCAAACTGTTTTTTGCGATGGTCTATCAATAATGGTGGGTTAACTATGATGGAAAAAATGTTTGGTTATTCCAACCAAACATTTTGTTACTATTGAAGCGATAAAACATTCATTTATATCTGCGAAATGCTTGGTGAGTGAACCAAAATTTGTTTGAAACAAGAAAAATTCGATTTAGGTTTAGCTTGACCATATACTTTGTTGAGTTCATAAAGTTTTGTTGGTATAAACAAAATGTTGTGAGAACAACAATAATTGCAATTGCTCACGTTTATAATTGAGACACTTGTTCGTAAATTGACTGAATAAGTAAATATTTTATTACTCATATAGCAACGAGACGGTTTCGTCGTATTCCATTTTTTTCGGTGAGGTAAAATCTTGCTGGTGAGTGCAGAATGATTCTTTTTGTAATCCTCAAAAGTATAAAGAATAAATGAAAATTGAAGAAACAGTGAATAGTTTTGATGAGTCCAGAAGGGCTCATTAGCAATAACCATAAAGATCGGCTACTAAGTATTTACTTTCTCGTAGACGACACTCAATCATTTCTAGCAATTTCGCAGTGAAAGCTGGCTTGTTTTTATGACATAAATACATTGGCTGGGGTACGTTGATTTATATATTAATAATTCATCAGAGTAGGTACAATATTGATGAGTTTGTGCAAAATATTTCGGGTTTTCTAACAAGGCAAATAATGATTTTTTAAGATCTGTAGATTTCTTATCCTCCTCAGTTATAAGAAACAATGTACAGGATATTGAGTGTAACATACACCTTATAAAAGATGCGAACTCCTGTAGCTGATCACGAATCAAAAAATATACTAAACAATTTAATGCGCAGACAATTGTAAATATTAAGTTTTATAATTCAAAGTTCTAAATATCAAAATTCAGATAGCAGGGCTTAATATCTATAGATTGGTATCCCAAATTTCAAAATCCAAGATCATAAACAGTATAATCCAATTTTCTCAATGTGCTTTATAGTAAGCATTTCGACTAATAATTAGTGGTTTTTTAACCATTCAAAGCCAAGTTTTACTAATTAACTCGGTAAGCAAATGGTTACTGAATGAATTATAAGTAACATTTGACCCTGAATTAATAGTAGGGGTGTATGAAAAACTAAACCACGCCACGGTGGTTCTCGAAACTCAAAAACTTGAAATATTTTAGATTCTTCAATATTTTGAATATTTTGAAATTTTTCAAAAATGTTCCAGACTGTACCCATTCCGGTCTCAATCAGCTTCGGATTTTCTGCACAGCCCAAATCAGTATAGAAACATACTATTTATTAGTAGATTCCAACTAAAGCTATTAGCAAACAACTTCACTGAAAAAGTGCTTCTTTGCACTCACCATCAATATTCAAAACTCCATCATCAGAAATGCAGAACATGAGTTATAGGCTTTCTAAAAATGGGGTATGGACAAGTCTGGTTTGTTGATGTGACCTATAGATATTGTGTTTGGGGTAGAATTAGGGTGTGATCTATGGATCAACCACGAAGTGATGAGATACATGGAAAAAGAAGAAAAAAAAATTGTTGGAGGCGTGGTACCTTCGCAGATGTACCCCTGCTGTATGAGGCCCCAGAGCATGTCGGTGCAGCTATGGCAGTACGTCGGCTTGTGAAAGGTTTTCTTACTGAAGCTGTGCCCATGGCTGGCTGGAGTCTCGGCCGAGACCGACGCCATGTTCCCCGATCCACCGCGGCACCGCTCACGCCAGATTCTCACCGTGAAGCTACGTGGGGCGCGCCGCGCATCGACATATTATATTACATGCCAGCCACTACGTGATCTCGAAACCGTACGCGAACATTGCGTTGCTGCAGCCCGAGGCCCGTATCCCTGTCCCTATCCCTGTCTTCTTCTTCGTCAACGATCGCTCTTCTTACATGCCTGAGGCGCATTTCCGGACGAGGAAATCGCTCTTTCCAATTCTCCTCGTTCTGGGCTTCTGGCAGTCCTCGCCCTCTCACTGTCGTGATCTACGGTTACTACCCGCCTCCACACAGCTGATGGGCATATCACTCGCGAAACTGGCGAAACCACACTATCGGCGCACCGTACGCGCATCCAAGGCACAAACCCAGCGCCGAAGCGCTGTAAACTCTATCAGTAGGCCTAGGAAAGACCCTATTATACCTATAGCCTTCAATTACATTCAGCCCCGCTCCAGACAAGGAGGGCGCCAGCCTCCAGAAACCACCCTTCCACTCTGCAAATGCAGATCTTCAGCCAATGTTCTAAATAGTCCTCTTTTTTTTTAAATTCTAACTATTCTTCATTCTCTCCTTTCCTAAATGTAACACACTTCTACAGTTGTACACTTTCTTCCTCTTGTTGATTATTCGTAGGTTTTGAGGAATCTTCAAGAACTATTCATTGAATTGAAGATTGATGATGATCCTCAGCAATTTGAGTTTTTGTCAACTGCTTAGATTTGTGAAGAACGAGAGAGTCTCCGTTCACGCACTTTTGTGGCGACAACACCCCTCGCGCGAACCAACTTTCCGTGCCTGGTGGCTTTACAACACCTTCTTCACTCGCGTTTGTTTGTAATTATATATCTTCTTAATTATCTTTTGATTGGTTAACTTTATGGAAATCGGTGAAGAAGCTTTTAACTCGTTCGCTCGGCGATTTCGAGCTCGGGCTCGAGGGATCCCGGATCCCGCGCGTCCAATCACGATTCGACCGAACGACGAGCGACGTTCAACCTCGACGGCAGAACGACGTCGACCATGACGGCGAAGTCGAGCTTTGCGCGCCGACGCAATTTGTGACGTAAGTAGCGAAACGTGTGTAGCGCCTAGTATCAAAGGAGAGAAACTTCGTTAGTAAAATAGTAGAGTGAAGATTTTTAATTATTTTCTCGAGGGCTAGATCCGTGGCATGGTAGATTCTCCACATTTAAAAAAAATGTCTGTGCAGGACCCAAGAATCATGGTCATAAACTTGGATCAACTAAAACGCTTAAAATAGGTGCATTTTGAATAAAATTACAAGAAAAGTCGCATGAAATTTCGATAAATTTCTTCAAAAAGTCGTATCAAAATTTCGAAAATAATGGGGAAAGAACAGTATCAAGCACTGAAGAACTACAACAATAATAACTTTATTTGTTTAAGAATATAGCTTACATAATTTGTATTGATTTTCAAATATTCCTTTTACGATCAAAATAAGGTTTAAAGTTAAAAGAATTCTTTAACTTTATACTGATTTAGTTTGAAGAATTCCAAACCTGGATTTGAAATATTTCAATCTGAAATGTTAAACTTTTCAACTTGGATTATTTTTAAATGAGAGACTCTTATAATTTTCATCAACCCTCAAATGGCACACTTCAACCCAGCATACGTAAACGGCATACTGGTGCGAATTGGGATTTTGTGATTTCATATAAAGATTTGAAGAGATTATATTACGCTATAAAAAATTGTGATTAAAAAAAGGTGTTCTTACAAAATATGCATTATAAAAAAAAAATCATAATTTTTTCAAAATAGATTCATTAAAATAAAACTGAAGCGATTGTTTATTTAAAGACATTTTTTCATGAAAAAAGTATGCCAATGCGATAAAATTATATTAAACATTTTTGCCGATGTGTCCGAATTTCGTTATTTTGGTATGAAATATATAGAGTGGAATACAGCACACATTCTGATTGTTGTAATATACAAGCATATTATTGTAAAAATAGTGAAAAATATAATAGAATGTTAGAGAAAAGAACAAACTTTTATTACTTATGTTTAAAAAATTATTAATATTATTTTATTTTGAAACTGTTAACTCTTACGACAAACATAATTGAACATAACTCATTAAAACCATTGCAGTCAACATTTCTGCCTACATCGTATTCAGACTCCTCTGCTAATCCCCGTAGAACAGTCCTAGAACTTTACAAATTGTAAAGACGTCCTTCCTCCGCCATTCTTTATATAAAAAATAGATTTAAAAAATATATTATCATATCAATTTAAAGTTTAAAAATAGTGAATAATTATAAAATTTGTGCTATTTATACACTACTTTGACTGAAACATGAAATGTTATTTATTATTGTTTATATTATTTCTTTTTATTTATAGACATAGTTATGAATAAATTGACTTACCTTTTTATCAAAGATCTTGTTTCAGACACAGAAGGGGAGAGACCTTAAAAATCGTTCTAGCAAAAATATCAGCCCTTTAAAATGTTTGCTAGTGCGAACTCGCACTAACTATAAAGTGTAAAGCTGCAATTAGAAATTATTCAATTTTTAATGTATACAATGATAAGGGTACAATTTTTTCTGGTCTTTAATTCCAATTAGACAATTATACAAATCATGAATAATTTTATTAAATTAGAAATCCTTTACTGAAATTAATATTCTCAATTTATAAACATTTAATAATAAAATCGACTTGCTCAGTTGGAAACTTTTTTACTCATGTACATATGTTTTATATATGATGTAATCATTTACAATCTACACATACAAATTTTTAAATCTTATGTCATTTCAAAGCCGAAAATCTTCATTAAAAATTTTTTAAAACTTTTTCTGACCATTAATACTTAGACCATAATTTTAATCTTTTAACATTTTCAACACAGAATCTCTTATCAATGGAATAAAAAAATGTATATTAGAATTAAAAAATTATTTTTTTTCAATCATAAAACATTAATTTTCTACCATGAAAGATGAACACAGAATCTCTTATCAATGGAATAAAAAAAATTTAGATTACAATTTAAAAATTAATTTGTTTTCAATCATAAAACATTAATTTTCTACCATGAAAGATGAACACAGAATCTCTTATCAATGGAATAAAAAAAATTTAGATTACAATTTAAAAATTAATTTTTTTTTTCAATCGTAAAACATTAATTTTCTACCATGAAAGATGAATGTTTAATTCAAAAGACGAATTTTCAACAAAACCGTTGAATTTTCGACTAACGAAGATGAAGTTTTAACAAAATAGATCAATTTTCAACAAAATAAATACATTTTCAAGACAATAGTTTCAATAAAATAGTTAAACCTTTAAGCACCCTTCTAGAAATAATCGATTGGAGACGATTTACGACGATTAAGAGTGATCAGCAGTTGTATCGGTTTAAATTGTTGCTTACTGTGTCAATTGTTCCCAATCGCATTCAATCGCATTGAATTGAATAAATGCACTTGCATGCAATGCGCCCTCTCCATGTTTCGTTTAGTGGTTATATTGTTGTAAAATCTTTATTTACTTCTTTTTATATTCATATTGTAGACATTCGTTGGTTTTAAAGTATAAATACCCGCTTGTAAATAATTATAGCAATATCAAAATAATGTAGTGCCAATATTAACCTCTTACTCAGAATAATAGATACCCATCTGAAAACGATTGGAATCATCATAGAACCTAGGATGGCTCTAATATTTTGAAACTCGGGCTAAATAAATTGTAGGTAACTCATTGAATTTTTTTTTAAATTTTAGTAGAAAACCTTATCCAATAGTTTCAAGATTCTTGCAATATAAGAATGATGAATTTTTAAATAAGTTTGATTTGAAATTCTCGAAAGTTTCTAATTTTAAATATTCAATTTTTAAATTTAAAATAATTTGTTTTGCTTATGCCTAATCTTAAAATCATATATTCGTAAACTTTCATGTAACAGTACGGACGTTTTTCTAAATTTTTGCATATCAAAGAATAAGAGTTTCCTTTTAAATTTAAAAATTTTTTGAAACTGAGTTTGAAATGCTAAAATTTAAAAAGTTAATAAGTTTACTATTAAGCAGCTTAGAAGCTCGAATGTTAAATAGTTTATTTTTTGGTCTCTGAATTTGTACTTACTCAAATCAAATCGCAACAAGAAAACATGGCATAATTTTTAAATATGCAACGTTACAGGCTTCTGAAACACGAAATAGCTGGTTTCAAATGTTTTGATTGTACATTTAAAATGCTCAGTTTTCAGAAAACTTCTACTTTGAATTGTTTAATTTGCATTTTAGTCTTAAATACTTTAATTTAAAAAAGTTCAACTTTGAAAACTTAAATTTTGAGTTTTATTCTGTTCCTCTATTCTGTATACATTTTTTTTACAAGTAAAGGATTCCTCTTCGATTTTAGTGGCTACCTTGTGAATAATAATAAAAGTAAATTTATTATTATATTTATAAAGTTAAATTAATGCAAAGGTTTTTTATTATAAGATGAATTTATGTGTTAATAATAACTAGGAATTAAGAATCGAGACCTCTTCCTGGTAAAAAATCTTTTATCTCTAATAGAAATGGAATTTTTAAAAATAATAAAATCATACTTCAATCGATTTTCTGAATAAGTTTCACGTTCTTGAAATATTCATTCAATATTTTCAATTTGAAATAAATAAATACTTTAAGTTTTATATTATCGATTGAAGAATATTCATTCATCACAGTTTTAATTTCAAATTATTCACTTCATAATGGTTTTCAGTTTAGGGTATTCAGTAGTTATTTTTTTTGTTTTTAATGTCTGAATTTTAGTTTTTATCATGATTTTGTACTATACCCTTCTTTTTAAAAGGTTTAAATTTGAATTATTAATTTTCTAATTATTTAAATCTAAAGACAAATAATTTTCAATATATTGATTAAAAATTATTCAATTTTAAACGCATTTCATTGAAAATTGTTCAATTTAAAACGCTTGCAATGTAAAATTATTGCATTTTATAAGCTTTGAAACGCTTTAAGTTTTTTAATTCTTTAACTACTTATTTATAAAACTTAAATCTTACATTGTTAAATATTTTCAATAAAATATTGTCAATTTGAGAATATTCAGTCATCAAAGTTTTAATTTTAAATTATTCCTTTTATAATCATTTTCAGTTTTGGTTTTCAGCTATAAATTATTTTATTAATAATGTTTGCATTTTATATTTTATTGTGATGTGATACTATACCATTATTTTTCGAAGGTTTCAATTTGAATGATTAATTTTTTAACAATTTAAATTTAGAGCCAAATAATTTTCAATACATTGATCTACAATTATACAATTTTTAGTGCATTCAATTACAAATTGTTCAATTAAAAACGCTTGTAATTTAGAATTGTAATTGCATTTTGAAGGCTCTAAAAGTCTTTAATCTTTAAAATGATTGAACATTTTTATTTGTAATTTGACTTATTTTTAAAATGTAAAATTATTAAATATTTTCAAGCTAACTAAAATTATAAATTTTCAACGGGAATAGTTCAATTTTCAGTTAAAAAATTAATTTTCAACCAAAAAATTTTATAAATTTTATTTGTCAAGTAAACATATCTTCAAATTGTAAACTTGAATATAAAAAGTTTCCACTTTTTACAGAAAATATCCGTAAATTTCTGAAAATTCTATATAAATTCATCAGACTCATATTCCTCCATGAGAGATTAAAATTCTGGACAATCTTCATCATTATGAAGAATTCCGGAACGTGGCATCATGTTTGTTATTTTCATAATCCAAAGTATGTGATGCACTGTTTCCAAACACGCTTCAATTACATAATAGACGACATAAAACGGTTGTCGACTCCAGAATTGTCTCGAGGCCCGCGCCTTACTGGCACAGGCCATAACCACTTAACCCTTGGCTGACCGACAAACTGTTGATACTCGCTACTTGCATAGCATGGCAAACTCATTCATGTCTTTCACCAATTACAAATTATTTTTTAAAAAGGTGCGCAGAAGGTTAAAATTAGATTTTCATTAACCTAATTTATACCTTCCAGTATTTCATATGAAGTTTGGTACCATTATTCTACAAATTAAATAATTAATAAATGTAGGATATGATCTAGAAAGTTAGTAAAAATATTTAAAAACTATAAAGAACATAAATATAAATCTATGAATATATTATTAAGAATAAATCTATATTCAACAGAATCATCATTAATTCAATCATATTCTTTTGTTTGCGTGTACTTACGTGCTCTCGATGTCTGCTGTAAAAGAGATCACTCC
>NC_046664.1:85843882-85845444 GCF_010883055.1 Belonocnema kinseyi | reverse complement strand
CCCCCCCCCCCCTCCCCAAACCGTTATTATTTCTCGGTGTACTTGAATTATTGAATTTTCAATCACTTATTCATTTATATTTGTTATGTTCTGCAATCAAAATTTAATACCCCTTCTAAACTGAAAATAAATAAAAAATGTATTGCACTGTAAAAAAAGATTTGTGTAAAATTACAAAGTTTCGGAAAATTAAATATTATATCATTGTAAATATCACACACTCCACTGTGTGATTTTACAAAAGTATGTGAAATTACATCCTCTAGCGATGTAAATAAAAGGACCCTCGAACAGCAGTGTAATATTACACACTCGATAAAATTAAAATTACACATTCCTTCGTACGAACTTTACATTCATAAGGGAAAATTCAGTCGCAGCGTGTAAAAATACCATGCGTCGGTAAAATCACTTTCCTGTGATTGAAAATTACATCGAGATTTTCAATTTTATCAAAGATCTTTAATTTTACCCTTGCGGAAAGTGTAAAATTTTTGATTTATAATTAATTTAAAATTTAGAATAATTAATCAAATAATATGTGAATACGAAAGCGTCTCTCGTGTTCGTTGTTTATCGATGCCTTCATGCTTCAAATTTGGAGCATTTTTATTATCAATGCGAGAAAATTGACAGCTATGTTCAACTTTTTTGACAGCTTTCACACAAGTAGACCGAATCCGAGCTATTCCTATTTTGTCATTTACATTTTCTGCTCTTGGAACGGAAAAATGCGGTTATTCAAAACGTATATTTCATATTTTTTTATGGAATATTTAAACATCAAAAAAATACCCATAGTATCTTATGTGTTTTAGGTAAGCGGTAACGTGTCCGGCTTGTGTTTCATCAATCTCCATGAAATTGTACGAAGTTTGAGCTTTCGAGTGTTTGAAACCTGTCGCCCTGATAAATTTGATTTTATTCTTTCACATAATGAATTTTACATTTTCGCATGTAAAACTATCGGCCGAATTGGAATATCACAATAGATTCGTAAAGTTACTCCGATACACGAGGGTCCTTTTATTTACATCCACCAGCGATGTAAAATTCAATAGATTTTTTTTACAGTGTGTATTTTCTTTGATATTGCCATAATTATTTTTCAAACAATTCTCAGAACTTCATAATTTTCCTAAGAAATAATCATTTATTTGAGCATATTTGATTATTCTTTAATAAATTCTGTTTCTCAAACTAAACATTTCATTTTTTAAAGAGTTTTTCCATTCAGTGGAAAAAAATTCACAATCTCGGGTATTCATATTTTCTGATTATAAGCGCCACACCTATCTTTTAAAAAAGATTTTACAAATAATTGTTTTTTATTTTTAAATATCTGAAATCAATCATGAATTAAAAACTGAACTTTCTCAGTAAATTTCTCTTATTTCTTCTTCTTGAATTTTCAGTTTTATAATAATAATCCCCGTGAAACTAATTTTTTCTTTTTAAGGTTTTTGAGTAAAAAAATGGTAATAATTTTGGGATTAAAAAATTATTTTGACGAACTGAGCTCATAGGAGCGCTCTATGCTTCGATATCTGCTTATGTGTCGA
>NC_046664.1:85840579-85843782 GCF_010883055.1 Belonocnema kinseyi | reverse complement strand
AATTAACCATTGCCTAACATTATTTTGGATTGTATACCCACGCGCAAGTATATGCGGAATCGTGAACATTGCACTGGTAGTAGTAATTACTATGTCAAAGCACTAAAGCACAGAAGCACTTCAGGGATAAATTGCTATCTTATAAAAGAACGCAAAAACAAACTTTGAATTTTAATCAAATATAAAAATATGTTTGTAGAAGCCTTACATTTTTAATTAGAATAAAGTACAATATAAACATTTTAATTTTTGTAAAAATGTGTATTTACTTTAAAAGATTGTAAAAGCGTCCCAAGAATAGCAATTTTGCAATTTTTTGTTGTGAAAAACAGCGCTATTTTGATTCTAGACTATAACGATTTGATCAATTTCAGTATTTTCACTCCGCGCTCAACAATAGTTATAAATAAATAAGGCTTATGAAACATTTTTAAACCAATAACGATTTTTTCCGAAAAAAATATTTAAAACTATAACATTAACATTATATTTCTTTAAAAATTGGGATTAGATTTCAACAAACTTTAAAAATTGTTGAAAAGGAAAATAGGAATACTAACGATATAATATTAAATTAGATGCTTTATCACACCAAAATTTATTTAATTAACTATTCTTAATACTTTTATCAAAATAGTAGTTGTTTAGTTGCTTATGCTAGTATTTTAATTATATTTTTTCGACAGTTTAGAAGGTATTGTGACTGATTATTCTTGAAGGACTTTATATTATTGGGTATTAATTGCTTTTCAATATTTTTTATACTTGTGTTACATAACGTTAAATTTAACGTTCTACTCCATTCTTTTATAAGAATTTTTACATTCTCGTCAGAGAATGTATTAGATTTGTGTTGTCTGTATGTCTGTCTGTTCGTTAGTTAGTGTATCTGTAGATGTTTAGTTTGTTAGCACGATCACTTTCTAAACAATTGACAGATTGGATTGGCCTTTGTAAAATCTTTCGGGTCTTAAAATGAAGGTCAGGTTCATTAGCCAGCCATTTTTTATCAATATTCTAAAAGTTAGAGCATTTTCTAAATTTTAGATCACTTTTTTCAAGATTTAAAAATTCGATGTGCGATTATCAGTATTACTAAAAAAAACTCACCTTTTCTTAACCCCTCCCACCCTCTCACAGATCAACTCTTTATAACGCCTCCTCTCCCCTCCCCATCATTCATAACATCCCCTCATCAAGCTACACTCCCCTCTCTCATAAAACAATCACTGGTGAATATTATGCATCATTATTAGAGCAGCTGAAAGAAGAAATTAAAAAAAAAACGACCACATTTGGCGAGAAAAAAAATTCTCTTTCATCACGACAACCCCCGAGTTCACACATGCTAGGGGCAGAAACCACCCCTAACAAGCCACAAGCATGCTAACCTACCTGACTCTGGAAATATTTTGGTGAAAAATAAAGAGGAGGCCCCTGAGCTCTTGAAAATAAAGTCTTGAATTTTAATTTATAAGACATATATTCACAATCAAAACTTAATGCCGCATATTTTTCCTCTGAAAAAAAGTTATACCTTTTTTATTTTTTGAATTATTTACGAAAAACGAATTTTTTCTCTGATTAAAATATTTTGAATTTTTTCACTTTAACTCACAACGAAATGAAAAGTTTTCAATATGTTGTAATAAAACTGATTAGAAATATGCAATATCATGTTCTGCGATGGATAACGTTTGCGAAAGTTCAAAATGTTTGTTTAAAAAATTGTTAATAATTTTTTTCCGAGACGGTGCATAATTCGTGCACAAACAACTTCCAGCGATTCGGGAGTCGAACGAATTTTGAGCAAGCGAAAACTGTCAGTGAGAAACTTGTTCATGAAGGTTCAATGAAGTTTTCTGGAAAGTTTTAGATCAATTTGAATTTGATTTTTCAAAGAAATAATGTATTCCAATTTATAGAATTAAAGTTTCCTTCTCTCTACCAACGATTTTTA
Organism: Belonocnema kinseyi; assembly: GCF_010883055.1. Taxonomy (NCBI): domain Eukaryota; kingdom Metazoa; phylum Arthropoda; class Insecta; order Hymenoptera; family Cynipidae; genus Belonocnema; species Belonocnema kinseyi. The sequence continues at coordinate 85,841,822 of NC_046664.1, read as the reverse complement.
TATCACCAAAATTTTTTTTAAATCAAAAACAAGCGTTTTTTCAAATAATTTCTAACAATGTTTTATAAAATCGCACTGTTTTATTTTGTTGTTTCAATTTTGTAAAAAGCGCTTTCAAAAATAGTTGCAACAAAAGTAGAATATTTATCAAATAATTATTTTCCTCTATGATTGACATTTTTCCATACACAATAACAATGTATCTATTTAATAATATCATCATTATCATTACTGTGATACTTGGAAATATATTTAAATTTTTTTTTCAATATATTTTTCAATGTATCTTAAGCAACAAATAATTGATTAATTTATTATTACATAACGCATTTCTGCTACATTTTAGCACATTTCTTTTCGACAAACTTTCATGCTTCTTTCATTTTCTATAATTAGTAGGTTTCAAAATATTTTCCATTTTGTAATTGGAAAACTTCACTATATTTATATAATAGAATTTTGTATAGCTACTAGGATATGTAGGTATATTGCAAATAGAGGTCAGACGAAGGACACGCCGAATACAAAAAAAAAGAAATATAGAGAGGTTCTTTATGTTTAGGACTTTTATGAAGTTCATATTTCTAGAAATGGCAACATTTAAATATTTTCCACAGAGAAAAAGAAATATTTATTACAAACCATTATTTTTCATATTTCTTGTATTTTAATTATAAAAACTCGGCTGGCTGTGAGACATACTTGTACCTAACGCTGGAGTAGCGGTTTACAGGCCGGGCCGTAGTCTATGCAGGATAAAATCCATTGCGCCAGAAAATTAAAACATCAACAGTTTGTTAAGCACTATTGCAATTGAACCGCTGGCGACCAAAAGGGGACACGGCCGGATTCAGCCTGAGAAGTATTGTCCTGAGTGTCAATTTTTAAAATCTTTCTAATTTCAATTTTAAAGACGATACTTGTAGAGAATTTCAAGGCGCATCTTTTTTTCCTCTTGCAAAAATTTATAGGTTTTGTAGTTTTTGAGATAATTGGTAAAAAGTGGATTTTTTGAAAACGAAAAATTCCAATCTTTTTTAACTTCAACTCGCGCTAATTTAGCCAATTTTCATCATTTCCCGATTTCTCCAATGCAAAGTACGTGTTTAAGTCCGGCTACGTACGCGCTGCAGTGAACGGTGTGAAGGTCAAGTCAATCTTACCAAAAAAAATGCACAACAGTAACTCCAGATATTATCATTAAAATAATTTATTTATTAAACATTTAACATATAATATTATG
>NC_046664.1:85816987-85840479 GCF_010883055.1 Belonocnema kinseyi | reverse complement strand
TACATCCTTTATTTTGGCAGCTTTTAATCCAATTCGGGGCGGAGGACTTTTCGAAAGATTTTCTAGTTTAAGCGTAGGTTTAAAGAAAAAAGTGGTTGGATTCTGCAACTCATAGTTGTCAAAAACATCCACTTTTCCATCAGGAAAAACATGCAAAACGAACGCTTTCCTGATTTGGAAATTTTTTGGCTTTCACATTTTGCCTTTGAAACATTTTTCAAAATCCTGCAGAAGATCTTCACACTTCTCGACCATTGTGAATGAAGGTGAACGAGCATTGCGAATCATTTCTACATATTCAGCTTCAGTTTCTATTCGTTCTAATTTTTTCAGCTTTTGCGAATATGTGCCAAAATTCCTATCGCACTCGCAATAGGAATGGCCTCGAACTGGCAACACATATTTAATCTCGCTTTGCAAATAATTGGACAATAAAACCAAAAAATGAAACACTGTGTAGTTTTTATTTTGTCCCGGACATGAGTCTGAAAATAATGTTATGCTGTTGAACTTATCTTTAGCAAATTCTTTTAATACCGCGTATTTGATAAAACTGCAAACAGAATTCGCAGCCTTCTTTACAATTCCCTCAAGAATAGGGAACATGTAACTCTGGTTCGTAGTATGTACATGTGCGTTAAATAGAAAAAGCCATGCTAAACGTAGGTAAAACTGCGCGGACACGAGTATTTTTGGTAGTGGAAAATTCTGTGCAAAATCCAATTCACAGCATAGACTATTATTTTCAGAGAGTATTTGCTTTTTTAACTTCAAATAAATTTCAGCATTGTTTTTGTGATTAATTACTTCTTCGTTTACCTCTCCATTTGTCTCGTTTTTGTAGCAAGTATTGCACACGTCAGTCTAGGTAATTTAAAACTGAAGCCAAAATTTCGGTTAAAATACTTAAAATAAACGGTTTGACTTATTGTCAATTTAGCCCCCGTTTTTTCTTTATAATATTTTCCTAATAATTTGTAAAGTTCTACAAGATTTAATGAAGGATTATCAAAATATTTTAGGTTGGTAGAATTTCGTTTGTAATTAGAACTGTGATGTGGAATTGATTCGCAATGCTCTTCAATCATTTTTTTTTTTAATTTTCTGTTAATTTAAGACAACTTTCGCTTACTCCACCTGCCAAATTTTTTAAAAGCTGCTTATTTAAAATCTTTTTTTGAACATTTTCAACTCTTCTTTTGCCCAAACATAGAAAAGCACAAAAAAATTTTACAAATCGGAACATTTCCTTCGTCAGTAGAAAATAAATATATCCAATGAATTAACCGTCCTAGTTTTTCACCTGCATTCGTTTGGATAGGATCCTTGCATTTTAACAATCCTCTGAGATACACATTCTGTTCATTATAGTTCCCGAGATTCCAAAAATTTGTATGTACATTTTCTTGTTGCGCATTTGAAAACTTTTGGTAACATTTTTCTCCACAGCAGGATTCAATAGGATTGAAAGATCTCTCTGGGATTAGAATATCTTTAGCAATACCGTCTTTTTTAGTTTTAGACTTTGTAATGTATTCTTTTCCCTAAAGAAATAACAAATAATGCTATTAACTTCGTCATTAAACATTTAAAATAATTACTTTAGACTATCTACATATTATATATAGTTCAGTAAAAGAATTATTTAAAAAATCAAGAATAAAAAAAGTCATAAAATATTAAATTTATGATTAAAATTTATTAAAAAATTGTATTGACAGTTTCCAATCGTACCTGATTTCTGGAACATTTCTTCTTATTTTTAATCCACGAATCATCATTTCTAGTTCTTTTCCTACATTGTTTCATTTTAATATCCTTTTTTTTAAATTAATATCCTCAAAAATATCTCAAAAATATCTCAAAAATCTCAAAAAAAATGCTTTTCCAACTATTATAAGAAACAATCACTTCGCTGATTCTATGATTTATTTGTAGAATTTCATAGAAGATGACAAAAAAAGTTACTGTTGTGCATTTGTTTTGGTAAGATTGACTTGACCTTCACGCCGTTCGCTGCAGCGCGTACGTAGCCGGCTAGGCACGTTTTTGGGCAGCGTCAAGATTACCGCTTGGATTTTAAAACATTCATAATTTTTGAACTATTAATCCAATTGATCTAAAACTTTCCAGAAAATTTCTTTGAACCTTAATGAACAACTTTATCAATGAAAGCTTTCCGTAGCTTAAAATTCGTTCGCTAAACGAGGCGCTTGAATGTTAAAATTCATGATTTTTGCATTGCCTCAAAAAAAAATTAATAACTTTTTTGTTTATTACAATATTCTCGTTTTTCTTTGTTAGATAGTTTCAGAAGACTTAAACACGTACTTTGCATCGGGGAAATCGGGAAATGATGAAAATTGGTTAAATTAGCGCGAGTTGAAGTGAAAAAGTATTGGAATTTTTCGTTTTCAAAAAATCCACTTTTTACCAATTATCTCAAAAACTACAAAACCTATAAATTTTTGCAAGAGGAAAAAAAGATGCGCCTTGAAATTCTCTACAAGTATCGTCTTTAAAATTGAAATTAGAAAGATTTTAAAAATTGACACTCAGGACAATACTTCTCAGGCTGAATCCGGCCGTGTCCCCTTTTGGTCGCCAACGGTTCAATTGAGCTAAAACTTTCTAGAAAATTTCCTTGAACCTTCCTGAACAATTTTCTTAGTAACAGTTTTCGCTTGCTCAAAATTCGCTCGACTCCCGAAACGTTGGAAGTTGTTTGTGTACGAATTATACACCGTCTCGGAGAAAAATTATTAACAATTTTTTAATAAACATTTTGAACTTTCGCTAAAGTCATCCGTCACAGAACATGGTAATGCACAATTGTTATAAGTTTTATTACAAAATATTAAAAACTTCTCATTTCATTGCGAATTAAAGTAAAAAAATTAAAAATATTTTGATCAGAGGAAAAAACAGTATTTCATCAAACATTCGAAAAATAAAAAAGCTACAACTTTTTTTATAAGGAGAAAAAGATGCGGCATCACATTTTTTGGGGGAATATATATGTTAAAAATTAAAATTCGAAACTTTATTTTCAAGTGCTCAGGGGCCTTCCCACTTGAGACAAATAATTCAATATCACCTTTTTTCATCCAAAACCTCAATTGTAACTGAAATTTTTTTCGATTTGTTTTTAAAGGTTGTCAAAGCACCTACGACCTTAACGATTACATTCTCATCAAGAAACTCGCGCTCGATACTTTGTGTCCATTTGAAAAACTTAATCAAGGTAATTTGTAAATCTTGTTCAAATCTACTAAGAACGTCTTAAATTGACGGATCTGTTAAAAACAAAAATGGCATATTTTTGAAAATGATTCAACTTTTTGAACTTTTGTCTAATTAATAAACTTCATGAGAATAGTTTCTAAATACATATATTTTATATCTAGTAGAAATTTGGGTTGATATTTCTCAACATATACAAAAAAAAAAATTTCCCTTTTTTTTATAAAGTTTTCAAAATGTAGAAAAGCATATAACTTTTTTAATTTTTATCGAATTTAAAAATGTCATCAGGATCATTTGCAAGTCTTTTTGTCATGTACCATCATCTATGAGAAATTTTGACAAAAATTTCTACAATTTGAAGAAACAAAAATGTCCAATTTCGACAGACATACAAACAGACAGACACCGATAAAATTTTATGATTTTCGGATTCTGTGCGTGCCAAAACGTAAAGATCCGTTAAAACCCAGAGATAAAAAATTTGGACGATTACGTTACACTTTCATGAATGAGAATGTAAAAATACAGAGTGATGGTAGGAATATTGTCGATAAAAAAATCAAACTTATGAAATTTTTTCGAATATGCAAATAAAAAAATGGGTAAAATCATACGAGAAGGTATAGATACGAAACACTAATCCCGTGATTTGTCTTTATATACTTTATTTTGGACGGAGATTAAAGCATAACTTATACTGGGCATTCCACTTTTATAATACAATATGTAAATTCTTAACATTAATAAATGTATACTTCAATAAAAGCTTCTTAAAAATCGAACAATGTGCAGATTACCATATACCTTGCCGATCTTATCCTAACGCACTTAGATGGTTTACTTAAAATGCGTTAAGAGCTCCCAATAAAAATTGACTGAAATCATTTATCATACAATCTTTAGTATAATATTACAAAAAAACTTTTCCTATAAAACTTTACGTAGCTTTGCATTCGGAGGCATAAATCACAATTCTAAATTTTTTGTTATCGAATAAAAACTCTAACCATAAAACACGTAGAATTGTGCGTCTAATCACAAATCAAGCTTACATGAAAATCCTAAAGAAACTAAAAGTGGAAAGCATAAAATTATATTTCTGTGTCTAACGGCTTATTTGAATCTAAATCATTTAAATTAAGTACTTGCTAACTTTACACTGAGATTAAAATTCAACCTTTATATTCCTCAAATATAATTAGCTGTCTGTTAAATACTTTCTCTTGCACAATATTTTATGTAAAAAAATTGATAGTCGGTTAATTGTATACAAATTGGAATGGGCACATTTCTAAAAATTGTCTATAATTTGAACATTTCTTTTTAAAACTTCATTAAGTGAAATATAACCATCTCTGCAATTCAAGGTACTGAAAATTTATATGTATAAACTTTTCATTGCTAATAACAAATACTATCAATATTATATTCCGTTTTATATTCCAGAGGACACAGAACTCTTGCACCTTTTTTTCTTATACGAATTATTACAGAAGCCCTCATTATTACGTTCACATCGATAACAGCGTCAAGCGACATTATACATTTAACCATATATTTTCGAACAATTTTTGCGCTAGTTCTACCTATCAAAATAATTAAGGTCATAATGTAATTTAATTTAATGTAATGTAATGTAATGTAATGTAAAAACATAGCCCACTATAAAACAGATTTTCTTTAATCACTAACCTCTTTCTTACGAGAATGTGAATTCGGTGTAAAAAGTCGAACATGATATGTAACAAACACGTCTTATTAAGTATTAAACAATTGAATTATTATCACGAACCTAATCAAGAAAGATAACCAACTTATCAAATACACTGTAAAAAATATTTCTGAAAATTACATTTTATTCTGTAACTTTTTCCTATGATTGTTGTGGGAAAATTACACGTTTCTTGTAAATTGACAGTGATTGTCAAAGGAATTTTACCATAAATGAATGAAATTTACAATGAACGTGTAATTTTCCCACAACAATCATATGACATAAAAATACCAGTGATTTTTGTTGGAATTTTACACTAAATTGTAACTTAAATAAATGTAGTTTCACAACGTTTATGTAAGCTTCCAACGATTAGTGTAATTTCACGCGCGGAGTGTAATGCGTTTTACAGCAGCCATGTAAAATTCCATAATCCTAGTAATTCCGTTGTTGAACGCTTGATGGCTTTTGAAAACCTGCGAGGCCTGCGAGTAAATTCAGTGCAAGATTGTGCAAAATTTTAGCAGCATTCGGATATATTTTAGAATTGAAATCGTGGATTGTGCTGGGTTGAGCGCATCACCAAGGCAAAGCGCAATGTGTTTTACTTAAATAAATTTGTTCACATGTTTAGCATGCTTGTGAAAAAAAAAATAATTTTCAAGCTTACCAAACAAAAAGTTTCATTTTTTCTGCGTAATAAAAACGTGACTCCTTTTATTTATAAATCTTATTATTCTTACGATTCGATTTAATTAAAACATACATTCAACGATTCAAAATACCGGGCTGGTCATTGCGTATGCGCAAAGTTTTACATACGGCGTTTTACAGCGTCACTGTAATTTCACAAGGCGATTGTAAAATTCCATTCTTCCAAAACTGCTTTTTACCATCTGTGTGCGATTTTACACTATCGTGTTATTTCTACCTAATTTTTGTAAATTTCCCACAGTAATCACTGGTATTTTTATGTCCTATGATCTTTGTGATAAAATTAGATGAAAATTTTTACAGCGTACCATCAACAAGAGCTGAATTGTCAAATTCAAAAAAATCGAGTTACCTTCCACCAAATTTCTTCTCATTTGCAAGAATTACTAATTTTATTAGATGAAACGTAATCGATGGCCTAAGGAATGTTTGCTGAATCTATAAAGTGACGATCGATCCAAGTGATGAACTTATCCCAATCCATGGTCTTCGAAAAATCCTTGAGGTGTTTCCTCCTGGAACAGAAAAAAATCAAAATTGCTCACTTGAAGTCGAAAAATATACTTTCTGTTTAAAATATGAATAGGGATCAATTAATTTGACGCTGCACATTATCTTAGATCAAAATAAGAGGGAAATATAAAACATACACGTACCTAGTTTGAAAAAGTTATCTTCTCGATGCAGCTTCAAATGATGTACTGAACCCTTTTCATATAATTCAAACATTGTTCTTACACAAAGCTGCAACGAAAATATGCACTCGACTTATTCTAAACACGATTTACGATTATTATGAGACATGCTGCATGATGGAAATGAGCTTTCAAACGAATTTCAGACTAAATTAAATTAGACATTAAATACTAAACTCTAAAGTAACACTCTTAGATAAATTGAGTGAAATATAGGTGAGGTTTATTGACATAGTGGTTGTATATTTAACATTAAAATTGACACAAATTGTTACATACAAAACAGATAGAAAGATTATTAAAAAGTCGATATTTAGTATATACAGAATTAGATTTGTTTCTTAATTGTTTTTAATTCTAATGAGTACAATTCTATCGCTAATTAGATTAATCTCTGGAATTTATAGGGTGGCCGCTTAAAAGCAAGAAAAAAATTACAGAGTTTTTTGCGGTTTGCAACCATTTTTCCCAGCCATCAACACTTCCAAATGCAAGTTAAAATTTTTTATTTTAAGTAATAAAAACTAAACTGTAAAATATAGCAGTCAAATTCAGCAACTACTAGTTCTAAAAGCTTCAAAATTAGGCTTTATTTCAAAATAAAATCTTCAGAAAAGTATTGAAAAGTATACAGTAAAAAATAGTATTTAAAAATGTTACATCCTTACATTTTTCTGATATTCAATTTAGAGTGGATCTTAAATTCATTAAAATTTGACTAAAATAAGATTTTAATTACGATATCAATTTTAAATAGTCTCATTTTGTACACTTCATAAACAAATTTCCCATACCTTTTGAAGGCTTCAATTAGAAACGTTTGCAATCTATCAGTGTCGTCTAATTATTATGAGCGTATGCATTTTATATTATGTGAAAGGCGACATTAATTTGTAAAGCTTTAATTCGAAATTTACCATTGTTTCACTATTAAGGCTTTCTGATTTGAAATAATAAAATTTTAATCAATGTTTCAATTTCAATTTGAAACCCGTTTAATTTTGAACAGATTTAGAATTGTTCATTTTTCAACCTTTCCACCGCTAATTATTATTCAATTATAAATATTATAGTTCAATTTCTAAAATCTTCCATTAAACAAGCCTTCAGAACTTTATTATAACATTTTTTAATCTGAAAATAAAACTTTTTATAAATTAAAAATTTTACTAGTCGAACTTTTCAAACTCAAAACAATTTTAAAGTGAACTCATTAAAAATTGTACAATTTCATGTGATGTGAAGTTAATCACATTTCAAGAGTTGGGTAAGGTTTTTCTACTAAAAATTAACAAAATTGCAGGTCCTAAAAAACTCTCGATCATTTCCCCGTTTTCTCGATCCAGCGACCACCCTGGAAGAAAGTAGGATTTCTTTACTAGTTTTCCTAAACTATAAAATATATTTCTTTGATCTACGACGCCTGAAAGACATCAAGATTTCGTACAAAAATATGGCAAAGTCAATCCAGACTAACATCTGTTGGGATTGGAAATCGAAGACAAATTTCAAGTGACAGTACGATGGTGTAGTTTTGCATTATTCTGCTGACGATTTTGTCCGAGGTTGATGATTCGGGCGGTCACTTTTAGTCACTTTGACGATGTCGGAATTTCCATAAGAGCCCTATTTGCTGCAGAGCAGACTATATAAGCCCTATTTCCCGCAGAGCACCATCGAGAGCTTCATCCTTTTTACAAAGAAACAAACACTAACTAGTCTAGTGAATTCTTTCTTTGAAACGGTGACCAACATTATTATCACGACTAACAACATTTTTAAAGAATCCCTGAGAAATTTTTTTTACAAGAGACTTTAACTGAATAACTGAAAGCTTACCTCAAAGTTCTTCAGGATGACTGCTTTAAATTTCAGAAAAAATTTTTCAGCTTTCAAACATTTTTCCCGAACATGTAATTTTCTAAATTTAAGCCTTCAAAACTTTAAAAATAAAAGCGTTCCAAGTGGAACCATTTTATATTTGAGACATTTACCATTTTTAAATTCAAAGGTTCAATATTGTAAAACTTATAATTGCATAGGTCTATCCAAGAATCGAACCTTTGAGAACGTTTGAGTACCTTTGAGCACATTTAAAAAAATCATAAACTTAAAAAAGTCAAATTGTACCACAAAATCACACAAAAAGGCTCAAAAGGAAGTATGTTTTAACAAAACAAAAAACACAGATTGACTTTCTTGAGTATTTGATTTTAAAAAACAGTTTTTTTTAAACATACTTTTTTTAAGTCTTCTTGTCCAATTTTGTTATACATTTTGACTTTTTTAGATTTGTGTTTTTTATGTATTTTCAAATATTATAATTGTACGTTACAGTTTCAATGTAAAAGCCCACGGTAATGGATACTATTTCAAAATAAAACATTTAAAATGTAAAAATTTTAGAAAAACAGCCTTCGATATAGGAATAAACTCAAATTTAAATACATAAAATAGGATAATCTCTGAATAGGGAAAATTCAAATTTTTACATCTACAAACGAGAAGACGTTCGAAATTAAATAAATGTAAATTTGAAGCATCTACAGTTGCACTATATCAAATAAATTGATATACTAAAGCATTAAAAACTTATCAAATAGTTTTCAAAATGAAAATGTCGAATTTGAAACGAATAAATTTAAAATCGTCTATCCATTTTAAATACTTTATAAACGCTGTGAATGAAAAATGATTTAAATGTCAGATTCAATGATTTCAAACACTACTAATTGTAAGCTTTCTCAATAATAATTCTTTAATGTTCTGGGTTCGGAAAATTTGTAAATTACAGTAAATTACCTACAACCATCTACAACAAATATTTCAGTACTTTTAGAAATTTTACTTTATAGCACTTTGTTTTTAAAAATATTTCTAGTTTTTTTGTAGTTTCTTGTAAAATTTTTTTCACGGAGGGAAACATACGAAAACTGAACTAAAATATTTGAAACAGTCAAAATTTAATGTAATAGTCGCACTCCTTAATTAAAAAAAAAAATAACTTCCCTATTCTTATCTATCAATTGTAACTAAAGTTGTAACCCTTTAGTGCCTCTATTCTGTTTAAACTGTAAAATTGTTAAAAAAGAAGAAATATTTACTACAGAAATCACAAAAGAATAGCACACACATCACTAGGCACGAAATGGTTAATAACTTTTATAGAATATAAACTATATTTTCTATAAAGGGACAAAAAGTTAGTTAAAATGTGCTCAGACATCTTTGAAATTTATTTGTCCTCTATGCTAAATTATTTCTGGAAAAACTAAAGGGAATACATAAAATTACTAAAAATTACTTTCTAGAAAGTTATTTTTTTCTGTTATTGGTTGTTACGTATAATTTTATTTACAACACTAACAGCATCGCATATTGATATTAAAGAATAAGTTAACTTGATAAAGATCGTTTATTGAAGTCTTAAAACATACATATACATTGTCAAAATTATGATTTTGCGCAGCAGCATTGCCATATTGTAAAAACAAATAATGCTCTCGAATTTCAACGCTGTTAAATTTTCAGTTAGAAAAATTTTTTTAAACACGAAAATTATTATATCGAAAATTTATTCGACTTCAGTTTATTATATCTTTGAGAAAAAAGTTAAAATGCCATTAAATAAGCATTTGACCGATGAAAAAAGAAGCCTCGAATTAATTACATCACAAAATTTTCTACCAAAAACTCCAATTCGTAAATCGGTCAAAGAAAAACATTATTAAAAATATTCATTTTATTTCGTGACATTTGTTTAATTGATTCAAATCTGTTTCAAATGGCAAATACTAGATAAAAGAGAAGACTTCACTAAAAAAGCGCTTCTATATAATTCTGTAACTGTTAAATAATTAAAACTGTATTCTGAATTACAGAATAAACTCTTTTATGAAATTGAGCATTTAAAAAAAAACTGTATGAAACTTGGAAGATATTCTTCATAGTACATCAGCAAATGAAAAATGGAGACCGATAGAATTAATCGATATGTGAATAATAATTTTATGAGAATTATGATAATGCTGATACGCTAAGCAAATACAAATTCCATTCTGAGAATACTGATTCTAGAAAAGCGCGACAAAAAAATGATAAAATGAGAAATATGTAAGCTCATTTTGGGCGCTTTGATTTTCCATTATAACACAAAATAACACATTGACATGCGCCTTCTTGCATAATTGTTACAACTAAGTTGATCACAGACACATGCATACTGATCCATGCATACGACAACACATTTTTACGAAATTTTAGGAAGGATATTAATTGCACCCAAATTATTGTACATCTGACCAAGGATTTCAAGTCTCATTGAGCGCCATTGCTATTCTAATGCAATCAGTTTTGTCGAAATTACGAAATTCCATTGGTAATATAACACAAATATAAATTATATTATGCATGCGGTAATAACAAGGTCCTTAATTTACAAAACATGTATTCTAAGTTGATTTGTTTAATTTGTACCCTGTTATTTGTAGGGAAGGTTATGACATCAACAACACGAAAGAATTAATGCAAAAGTTGCAGCGTTTTCATGCATGTAGCGAATCTTTGCTTCATTTACAATTTAATTATTCGAATTTTGATTTCTTTGCTTTAAGTACTTTCTATTCGCAGAAAAAAAATTAATATTTATAAATACGCAATTTTTTATTGGAATAATTATTCTCTGAAAGAAAACTTTAGCCAATAAAGCGTGGTTTAAAAAAGAACCATTAAAAATGAAAGTTTGATTATTGCTAGATTAAATAAATAAAATGCACATAAAAAATAAAAGACTAATTTGGCATCTGAATTCAAGCATTAGAAATATTATGAATAATGATAGACTTTCGGAGTCGAAATCAGGTCAAGTTGAGCAATAGTCGTCATTAAAATACTGAAAGCCATATTACGCGGATGACAAATTTTTAAGAATCACATTCTTAATACTTTTGTTTCAAGTGTTCTCAAAGCTAAAGTGTTTCGAAAGCTCAACATGCCAAAACAATCTGGATTTTGAAAGGTGAGTGGAAATATTAAATGATGAAATATCGACATTAAGTGAGACAAGTTACAATTCAATGGGTACATCGCCATGACTAACCTCCTGTAGAAGATCCTGGGCGGCGATGGCTTTCAAGACGTTCTTCTTACTAGTCTCCTGTATCTCTCCGCCGACCAACAACTCGTCCAAAATGAAGTACGCCTTTTCAAAGTTGAAAATGATGTCCAGTTCACAAACCTACACAAAATAGAGATGTTAGTACAACTGTTTTTGTTTGTTTGCAGACAACTGTGCTATAAAAATGAATCGACGAAGTAATATATTATTTATAGTGTTAACGATTTAAATTTATAATGTAGAAAATTGATTATTGAAATGTACGTACACTTCCAAAGTATTTGTCCAAAAGTTCTACGTATCGGTGTATGATTTCCAAAGTGAGCAATTCGTTATCGTTTTGTTCAATTGCACAGCAAAAGTAAAGACTCGCGTATCTGTAAAGAGATGCATTTTTATTCATAAAATATTTAAATTAACACTTGTTTAAATTAATTACTTATAATTTAAGAAGTTAAATTCATATTCAGCCAAAATGAACATTCTTTTTTAACATCCAACATTCAAATATAATAACTGCGAAATTGTGAAAATAAACAAAAGTTATTTTCCCCTTAAAAACGAGGAATATAAAGACTAAATCTGGACAAGGCAGTCTTAAATGACTCCATTAAAATTTTAATAAACCAAAATAACAAAAGAGGAAAGAAAAAGAAAGGCAACCTCTAAATTCTCTTCCATCAACAACCTTTAACTACGAAATTCTTAGAAATTAAAACCCTAATAATCTCGAGCCAGCGTCTATTCGTCTCTTACTTGGTCTAAAAAAAAGTATTACAACACCGAGGTTTTTTATTTGACTTTTTTATTCGACTACTGCGAAGCGTAGAAAAAAACATGGGAACCTTTAGAAAAATCCACTCTCTATTTAAATTCCAAATATGAAAAATAAAAAAATTAGAAAATTTTGGTTATTTAGACCCCTATGTTTTATCGGACTAAGAGAATAACACTTTTCCCTATATCCGATTTTTTTCGGGCGACTTAAATTGAAGCTCTTGGCATGCAGAAATTAGAAGAATTGAGATAAAAAATAAGAGCAATATGGAAAACTTGGTTAATTAGACCCTTATGCTGGACACTTTTCTTCTAGTGCAATTTTCTTCGTGAATGGGTCAAACTGAAGATCTTGGCATATAAAATTGAGATAAAAACTAAAATTTTCTATGCTTTAGGTTTAATATTAATATTGTGCAATGTCTATGATAAATGAATGCCTTTTCTTTTCTTTTAGTCCGATTTTATTCGTAAAAGGTTTAAATTGAAGCTCTTGACAATTTGTAAGAATTTAATTTGAATCTTGCAAAAAATTATTGGAAAAAACGCTGAGGGGAGCGAGTAAATTTCCTTTAAATATTTTCAAAGAAACCACCGCAATGTCGTCAATTTTTAACTTTTTTTAAATGTTCCAATGGATTTTGGAAGAAGGCGATATTTCTACCAAAATCTAAAAGAAAATCAAATAACTGCATATATTAGATTAAAAAATACAACACTTTTAATATAAGTTTTGAATATTTTTTGGTAATTCGCGACTTGAGCATGGACTACCTGGCCAATTTGAAACGAATTCGGCCCGATAGATTCTTAGTTTTCTCAGGTATTTTTGTTTAAATTTCTAAGATCATAGATATTATGAAAATGCTGACAAAAAAGAATCCCGTCTTTCATTCGTATGCATTTCAAGATTAAAAAATTGCAGAGTGAAATAGTAGCTTTTTTCTGGGATATCCTGAAATAATATTTTCTGCCTTTAAAACGTTTCCTCATTTCTCCTCTGTTTTCGAATTCGATTCAAAACTACACAGGCATTAATATCAATCTTATAGGAGCATAAACATGATCCACCGATACCACTATTGACACCTATAAATAATTATAACAGTTATGTTCATCATCAGAAAACTGAAGAAAAAACAATAACAAGTAACGAATTATCGTTGGAATTTTACATTATAACACGTAAACTACTCATTTAAAATAAAAAAATTTGGGTAGAATTTATTTTTCTTTTAATAAAAGTAGTTCTTGAAAAAGTTGTACTTTCGATTTGAAAACAAAATATTTTCCTAAAAGTTACACACATTTGAATCATGACATCTATTTTAAACAAATCACAATCTTCTTTTTTATTTATATATTTCTTGATCTGATTCAGATATTCGGAAAATATGACAAAAACGTATTCTAAGATGCCTAACTTTAAAAATTGTTTAAAGATTTTTTCCTACAATAATAGAGATTTTGTCTTAAAAACGTGTGAAATGATAGAAAATCATGCTAACGGACGTCCCCGAACTCTTCGTGTGTGGAATAATTAAACAAATTAAATTTGGTTAAATGTGATTAATTTGGGTATTTTGAGGAATATTTTCAAAGAAATTAAAACTGGGACCATTTTTTGAAATTCTTTGTACTTTGAAATTTTTTGAACCTAAGAACTTTCTTCATATGTAAAAAATCGTCCTCAAACTTCGAGAAATGCAAAAGCCGACAGTAAATTACGTTTATGTACGTTTTTTGTCATCTCGCAGATATTTTAAATATAAGAAAAGTTCTAAGTTCAACAAATTACAAGGTCATGTCAAAAAATGGTTCCAGTTAATTTCTTTGAAAATAATTTTTCTCGAAATTCCTACTTAAGTTGAGTACATGAACGTACTTTATGGTCTTCTGATACTTTTTGCAATGTTTCACACCGATATTATATTTACAAAAAAGTTCTTAAATTCAATTAAAAAAATTCAGTGAACTGAAAAAATGAGGTCGGTAATATAGGGATCTGAGTGTCATCTTTTAAACACGCGCAACAAATCATCGCCACTCTGTTAATTTTCAACGTTTTAAATTATTTTCGACGTAAGAGAAGACATTATAGGGAATTTTTTGCGTAATTTTTTTTTATTGCAAATGCAAAATGTTACAGCACTACTATCGTGAAGCTTTAATAACCCGATTCAATAAAAATTCAAAAAAAAAAATTAGTTAAATCTTTCGTAACTATTTAAAAATAAATATTTTGAACAAGCTGATACAAATCACTAGAACAGCTTTTCACTTAAATTCCTTGCTCATTCAGCATCATCGGCATTACTTTACTCTGACATTTAAACGCTCTACACTGCAATAACCTAGCTTTTCAAATACGCTTTCGTTTCGGCCTGCACTACTGATTAATAATTTTATTTGTATTATTTTATATGATCATATTTAAATAAGGCGGCCAATAATTGGAGGGGGGGGGGTAACGAATGTACCGATTACCCTAATTAGTTAAACAAAGATAATCTTTTTGGTTAAAATCGGAACGTTTTGGTAGAAAATGCGTATTTTTTATTCAAATCAACTGTTCTAAATGAAAAATTGAAATATTTTTGGATAAAATATCAACTAGGAGAGGCCACTCTACAGTAGATAATGATCCTACAATGGATAATCATTCATTTAAAATTCTAATGTATGTAAAATAATTACTTCAATGTAAGTAATAATTCAGACACGATACGTGGTAATATAGTAAATTAGAATATATTATTTTACTTACATTCTACTTATAATGAATGATTATCTACGATAGGACGATTATTTACTGTAGGGTAGTATCTCCTATTATATTTTTCGTTCAAAATTCATCTTTTTGGTTCAAAATTAATTTTTTCAGCTGGAAACTCAACAATTCCGTGTTTGGGAGATAATTGATCTTTTTAGTAAAAACTTCAACTAGTTGGTATGAAATTTATAGATATATTTTAACTAAAATTATTTTGTTTGTTAGAAAATCAATTTTTTAGGTTCAAAGCGCAAATGATTGGTTGAAAATGAACTTTTTCGTAGAAAATTTAACTGTTTTATAGAAATATCGTTTCTTTGACTGAATATTTAGCAATTCAATAGAAAATTTAACTATTTAGTTAAAACTTGAATTGTTTTGTTGCAAGCTCGTTTTTTTGGCTTGAAAATTCAAAGTTTTGGAGGATTTTTTTCCTTTATTGACTGATAAATCTTTTATGGTTAAAAATTCGCGTATTTTTACTTGAATTTTCTTAGTACAGATTTCACGTTCTTTGGTTGAAAATGAATCTGTTTCGGTTGAGGATTCACCAAATTTGTTGAAAATTGGACTTTTTAGTTCAATTCAACTCTTTTTATGAAAAATGAAAATATTTCCTTCGTTAAAATATTAACTATTACACTATTTGTTGAGAACTGAACTGTTTTGGTTGAAAGTTCAACCACTCGGTTGGAAATTGAACTACCCTTATAAGTAACGCGTTACTTTCGAACACTGTATTTTACTCTTATATAATTATTTTTTAGAAGTCAATAGTGGTATCAGTGGATCATGTTTATGCTCCTATTAAGTTTGATATGCATAGCTGTGTACTTTTTAATCGAACTATAGAATAAAACAGAAAAAATTGATGAAAAAACAGTCATTGCGACTATAATATTTCGGAAAAAGGAATTGCCACGATTTCAGTTTCTGTAATTTTTGAAGCTCAAAATGCATACGAATAAAGAACCTAAATTCTTTTTTGTCACCATTTTCATCATGCAGATTGAATATATATGATCGTTTGAAGCTCCGTGTTTATAATGATAAGTTAATAAAGCAACCAATGCATGCGTTTCACTTGCAAAAAAGAATCATATTATGTAATTCAGTTTAAAGGCTTTCTCACCTTTTGTAAACAACTTTGACATCCTTCCACTCGAGAAAACTTGACATTTTTGGTTTCCGAGCCAGAATCGTCGTTATTAACTCTCGAGTGATCTTCTTCTTGAGTTTGTCAGGATGTGCGACATACCATTTCTGTAATCGCAATTTCCCTTGGCGACTGAACAACAACATGAATTGCATCTGGAAATAATAAATACGGGATAAAAACACTAAAACTCGATCAGGAGACAAATCTCAACAAATCCTCACCATTTTGAAGGCGTGCTGATTGTTACCTAATTCTAAAAACTGAGGTTAATTACGTTCTAAAGTACAACAGTAAAAGTTAGATCCAAAATCACACACACTCAGCACCCTTTTTCGGGTGATATCACCTTTTGTTTGTGATATCACCACGTAGCATTAAAAAATATTCCGCACAACAAAAAGTCCACGTCCACCACTCTCACAACAAAATGAGGTTAGGTAAGGTGCATTGTGACGTCACGCTCCGTCGATAAAATCAATTCCTAACAGAGAAATAAAGCGAAATCAAGATAAAGAATATTCAATAGACAATAAAGAATAAGTCAATAAAGACAATAAAGAATATTCGAGTTTCCAAAGGTATTTCATAACCTCATTTCTCTTTTTATCGCACTTGGACGTCTTCATACATTTGAAAAAACCCTAGCATGAAAAACCTCCGGTTTTATTTTCAGGCGAGAAAAACGCAAACAAATCTGTGATGAACGAGGATTTCTTCAATAATTTACCGGATTAATTCAATAATTTACAGGATTTCTTCAATAATTGCTATGTAAGGATAGGTAAAAAAATGTATATGCAATATCGCAGGATGTTCAAAAGTTAGTCGAAACTTACCTTATGTTTTTCGCAAATTAAAGTTTCATGAAATTATATGTAATCACTTTCGTATGAAAAATATTATCTGATAGTAATTTGCAACAAGAAGAAATTATTTTCCAAAAATTATTAGATTGAAAATAGTTTGGTAAAAAATTAAAATGATAATGTGTGTATTTTATATATCACAGTTTTGCTTCGACATATTTAATTAATCTAAATTACTTTAGTTTTAATCGAAAAATTAATTACACTTTTTCAACATGGTGTACACTCTTTCTCTGCAATATCCTATCAATTAAATCCTTGCAGATTCATGCTATCTTTTACAATCCGTTGTAATCCCTCTCACGAAAAACCACCACACAAAAATCTGTATATTAATAAATAATAATACAATATTGAAAGCATTGGCGCAAAAAAATAGAGAAACTACAAAAAATTGATTTAGTTATTTATTTAACGTATAGGATTTCAAATTATTTCAAGGATTTTACAGAATTCCAAGCGTAAAAATATTTCAAATGTATAAATGGATTTTAACGAATTTAAAGGAATTCCATAGGATTTCAAACGATTTCGTCAGCTTTCATACAAAATTCACGGGATTTCAAAGATTTCCAAATGTATCAGGAGATTTTAAGAGATTCCGTAGAATTTCTATGGATTTTAAGGCTTTTAAAACTATTTTATGCGATTTCCAAACATTTTAACTAATTCAAAAGGGTTGCAAGAGGTTTAAGAATATTTCCACAACATACAAAGAATTTGGAAACATTTCAAGGGATTTTAGAGGGTTTGACAGATTCCCAAACGTTTCCGGGGATTCTAAGGGATTTCAAAATTTTAAGGGGATGTCAAAGAATTTTTTAAGATTTCCACAGATTTGAAGAGATTTCTAAATAACTTAAAACAATTTCGAGGGAATCCTAGCAAATTAAAATAGTTTAAGTGATTTTAAGTTATCTGAAGGAATTTCACAAGATTTAATAGCTTTTTATAAAAGAAATTTAATTAAAAAATGCAAACGATTCCAGATACATCAGATCCATAACGGTTTCTTCTTTCTTCAGTCATGATTAATTTTCGTTAAATATTTCAGCAAATTATCACCAATATGGTCGCTTTTACGGCAAGACCGTTGCTAAAATATTGAATGAGAAATTTAGTTAATAAGTTTATTTTAATTGATAATCAAGGGATTTCAAATTATTCATACTTGTTTTATACATTTTTACGAATTCCAAATATTTCAAGGTATTTTAAGGGATTCCAAAAGATTTCATCGGTTTTTAAGAGATTTAAAATTTTTCAGGATTTCAAGGAATTTTGAGACGTTTCAAGGGATTTTAGAGGGTTTTGAAGATTCCCAAAAATTTCCGAGGAATTTAAGGGATTTCTAGATAACTTTAGAAAGTATGCGAAATGAAATTTCAAGGAATTCCTAGCGATTTAAAATATTTCAATAGATTTTAAGGTATCTCAAGCAATTTCACAAGAGTTAGTGGTTTTCTAAAGAGAAAATTAATTAATAAGTTTAACTTAATTTATATTCAAGGAATTTGAAAAAATGCTATAGGATTTTGAAAGATTTCAAGAGATTTCCAAACGTTTCAGCTAATTATAAATAATTTCAACGGTTTTCAAGATTTACAAATATTTAATTGGATTTGAAGGAATTTCGAAACCTAGACTAGAGGGTTTCAAAGATTTCCAAATATTTCTGATAATGTTAAGGGATTTCAACAATTTTAAGAGGTACCAAAGAATTTTGAAAAATATATTAAATAAAATGAAATTTCAAGGGATTCCTTGCGATTTCAAATGTAGAAATGAATTTGAAGATATCTTATGGAATTCCACAAGATTTAAAGGATTTTATTCAATCTCTGCGAATTTCAAAGATTTGTTGGGATTCCGTGGTTTTTAAAGAGAAATTTAATTTATAATCAAGGCATTTTAAATGATTTATAATATTGTTTAAGTGGATTTTTACCAATTCTTTAAATTTCAAGTGATTTCGTCGAATTCTAGAGAATTCTATGGAATCAATTCACTTTTATTTCAAGTTATTTCTACGGATTTCAGAAATGTCAAAGCATACGAAGGAATTAAAAAAAATTCAAAGGATTTACCCCCCCCCCCAATAATTTGAAGACATTAAACAAATTTCTTGATATTTTTCGACCACATTCACAATATTTTTTTAATGTTGCGAAAAATAAAAAATGTGGGGTTTTGCCGAAAACCTTATGTATTTTTTTCTTCTGTTTTTGAAAATGTTATAAGAGGATGTTCTGAAAAACCCACATTCCTTATTTTTTTAAATATTATTACAAAGTTTTTGCTTGATGAAGGGATTCTATCAGCTTCATAAGGGACGATTTGATTTTATAAAACCAAAATTCTCTTTACCACAAAAATGAATTAGCCCGATAGAAAGTTACATGATATAAAATATAAGTGTAGTTTTTTTGTGAAAATCTACTTTTTATATTATTAAAAAATCGTCGCATCACCACTTTGTAAATTTTAAACGTTTTTTTTTTTTATTTTCCAATGGAATATCGGTAAATTTCCTCTAAAAAATAACATATTTTTCGTTGAGAGATTTTCCAACTTGAAGTGTAGAACTTGCAAGTGTAGAACTTGCATGATTTAAAATAGATTTGACCCATATAAAAATCTCAATAATAGGATTTTTTTAATTTGTTGTATGAGGGAAATAATTATAAGGAATTTGTATGCGATTTTTTATTGTGAATAAGCAGGGGAAAAACGAAAAAATCTCTTATTCAAATTATCAGTTTCTAAAGATTGCTAAAAACGGTTGCTAAAAATTTATTTCCTTTTTTCCTCGATTTGCAAGTACTATCTCAGCTTCGTAAACATACATTTTTTATTTTAATTAGAAACTTAAAAAAAAATTATATTGAGATATATGCAAAGAATGAAAATTTGTATTTTTCAGTTTTGGACTGTAAAAAATGTTTATTCTAATGGAAAATAGAAGATCCTGATTGGTTATAATGGCATATAATTTAGTATAAATAGCATACAAAATTTTTTGTGGTAACGCAAATTGCTTTGCATCACAGTTACCCAAAACTAAGTCCCACGTTAGAGTAACTTTACTAAAAAAATTTAACGTTCTGAGTAACGCGTTACTGCATGCCCACAAATACTAGCGTTTTGTGTTCCGACCATTTCTGTAAAGAGAGTTTCATACTCTATTTTAATAGAAAACGTATAATACCAGGAGCTCTATCAATTAGATACTCAAACGAAACACAAAGAGATAAACTGATAGAAAGGCTTCATCTCACCAATTTTAAAAGTAAGAAGCTGTATCTTCGTCATCGTTAATTCCGAAAATTTCTCTAAAGTCTCAGTATAATTATCTCAAAACTTTATCCTTCCAGATAATTCACAAGACTACCTTATTAAATAAGCGAATGAATCCATTCAGGAAGTAGACCTTCGTAGTCATAAAAACTAGTGAAACACGAGACTCCATTGAGTAAATAGCGAAATCCTCTCTTTTTTTTTGTAATTGAAAATGCCCCTGAACTGAGTATTATACTTGAAAATGACGAAAGTAAGGAAGTAAATAGTAAATTAAATTTTGTTTACAATCGTAAGCAGAAATCACAGTTCGTTCCTTTTTTCCTCTTAAATTAAAAGAAATTCTTTAAAATACTTCAAATTGAGCATTCTAAATCTTTTTCCATTTTTTCCACAAAGATTTGATTCATATTTTAACAATAATAAATAGAGAATTAAAACATTAGAAAACGAGACAATTTCAAGGCGATTTTCTTCGACGATAGTAACAGGATGCTATGTTAAACATTTTACAAAATTGAAATTCTGGTCTTTGAATATTAATGTTCCGGGAAAAATTGGCCAACTTTGAAAATTAATTTTTGCGGCCACTCTGGTATGTTCTTGTTGGTAATTTATTTGTATTGCATTTTTTAAACTTGTTTCTTCCTGAAGATTATGGTTTTAGTTAAAATTTTGGTTATTTGTTTGAATCTTCAACACTTTTGTTTAGAATTTTTCCTTTTTGGTTGAGAATTCAACTTTTTTGTTGATAATTTACCTTTTCGGTTTGAAAATTCAACTATTTAGGGAAAAAATTAACTTATTGTTTAAAATT
The DNA here is from genome assembly GCF_010883055.1 of Belonocnema kinseyi. Lineage (NCBI taxonomy): Eukaryota > Metazoa > Arthropoda > Insecta > Hymenoptera > Cynipidae > Belonocnema > Belonocnema kinseyi. The sequence goes on along the minus strand of NC_046664.1, from coordinate 85,819,305 downwards.
TAACTATTTTATTTTATGTCGTTTTTTTCGCTTAAAAAATTCATTTGATTTAGTAGAAATTAATTATTTTTTGGGTAACAATGAAACTGTGCGGTTGACAATTTATCTTCTTTGGTTGGGATTCGTCTGTTTTGTTGGAAATTCGACTTTTTTGGTTTAATTCTGTTTTTCTTTTAATATAAAATTTTTTGATTGAAAATTAAACTACTTAGCCGAAAGTTGAACCACGTTCTTAAAAAATCGCTTTTTCGTTGAAGATTCATTCTTTTAGTTGAAAATTCATGTATTTAGTTGAAACTTTTTTGTTTGTTAAAGATTTACTTCTTTTTCGTTAAAAAGCACCTTTACGGAAATAACAAAAACAATTTTTTGTTAATTGAGTTTTTAAGGTTGAAAATTTAACAATTTGGATGAACTTTTTTTCTTGGGTCAATGAAAAATCTTTATTTGTAAAAAACTCGAATCTTTTTTAGTTGGAAATTCAATTGCTTGGTCGAACGTTGAACCACATTATTAAAAAATCATTTTTTTCATTAAAGATGCATTATTTTAGTTGAAAATTCATTTATTTATTTGAAAATTTTCTGTTTGTTAAAGATTTACTTGTTTTCGTTAAAAAGCACCTGTTCGGTCGAAAATTCACTTTTTTCATGAAAATTAATATTATTGGCTTGTAAACTCAACTATTTTACAGAAAAATCGTTAAAAATTTAAATATTTTTCCGTATATTGCATTATTTTGTTGAAGATTTAACAATTTGGATGAACTGTTTTTCTTGGGTCTATCAAAAATCTTTATTTGTAAAAAATTCGAATCTTTTTTAGTTGAAAAGTCAACTATTTCTTTGAAAATTCATGTATTCTGTTGACAATTCGCCTTTTTCTGTAGAAATGTAATATTCCCGGCGGAAAATTTGGTGGAATGTTTGGTGTAAAGAATCTTCACGTTTGGTCGAAATTAAATCTTCTTGGTTTAAGATAACTATTATATGTTTTTTCTTTTTTTAATGAAAAATCTTTTTTTGTTAAAGCTTCGAATCTATTTTAGTAACAAATTCAACTGTTTCCCTGAACCATTTGAAATATGTTATCCCTGAACGAGCTGGAAAAGGGAAATAAGAGAAAATCCACAACGGTAGACAGCTAAAACAAATTTGTTAAACAGAAAAATAACTGGGTATATAGTTTGTGGAAAAGTTCTTAAGAAAATGCAAAATATCCACATGATATAAAAAGTTTAAAAAAATAAATGGAGTCCCCTTTTTACCTGAAATTGAACTACTGAACCGCTGTGATCCCAGTAAATATTATAATATATTACGTAACATTGTTAATTTCTCGTTAATTAAACTAAGTGATCGATATATTATAAATCTTATTATTTGTCATTTCAGTTGGTGTCGAGATTGTCTTAGCACATCAAAAGCTAGAGCAATCGGTAAGTCCAAAATCGAAAAAGCGTAAACTGCCTGTAAGTGAAACAGCACACGACAAAATTCTTCACGATCACCATTATTACAGTACTTTAGAAACTGAGAAGGAGAAATTTAAAAACTGTCGAAAAAACTAGATTCAGTACAGAGAGAGAACAAAACGTTAAGACAGCTGGTGAGACGTCTTACAAAAAGAGTAACTTCCCTATCAGAGGTAGTGAAAGAACTAGAGGCTAAGGAACTGTTGCCCAATGGTAAACATTCTTCCTCTAAATGTTTTTCGACAGGATTGAAGACCACTGAAAACGGAAGACGGAAGAAAAAAATGCAAAACCCAGGCCCACAACGCAACCTTCATGAAAGAAAGGCTTACATGGGTTAGAGTAAAGGAGGAGGGTCGGTAAGGCCGGTTTTTGGCCTAATTTATTTTTGGACCAAAAAATCTGAAAAAATCATGGTAGTATCTTATAAGTATCCCGAGTCGATTGCAGGCTAAACGGACTACCCTCCACCCCCCAGCCACCCCTACAAATATAGGAAACACCACTACCCACCAACTGTATTTTCGAGAAATTTGACACTCTTAAACATGTATTCTGAGGTTAGCTCGGGTTTACTATGGTTTTCGGGGTCGCCGAATACAAATCTGGCGTCCTTTGACTTTTATCACGTCAAGTTCAAGGTCATTGGAAGGTCTAATCGAAAGAAAACGGTAAAGAAATCCAAAAAAATACGATATAGGTTTTTGGAGTCGCTAATTACGAATCTGGCATCCGTTGAACTCTATCGCTTCAGGTTCAAGGTCATTTGAAGGCCAAATCGAGAAAAAACGGTAAAAAATTTTTTTTTTAAATATGTTATAGGTTTTTGGGGTCGCTGATTACG
>NC_046664.1:85815026-85816887 GCF_010883055.1 Belonocnema kinseyi | reverse complement strand
ATTTTGTTTGAAAATTTTTAGGTATCTAAAATCGTCGAAACCCACAGATTCTGAATTTCTAACTTTCGAATCTATATATGCAACATTGAAAAATTCATTAAAAATTTTTAATCCTTTTCTGTTCGCCTACCTGCGGTCCTAGCCTGATAGGTTGTGAAGCAACATATCTTCAGAAACAGACTCGTCAAGAATGACCCGGATGTTTAGAAATCTTCTACCCATTTGTGACAATTCCTGATTTTTTTTAGTAAGAAATTGACAATAGCTTGTGTAAAAACTGCCTATTTGTCAAACATAAAAATGAACCAACAAAAAACATGTAGAACTCAAATTTGCCGCATAATGAGGTTCCAATTGTCAAAGTGGTCTAATTGTGCAGCTCAATTTTGATTAAACGAATGTCAAACCTCGCAAGAGACATTACTTCTTTAATCATTTACCTATAAAAGATACATGGCAATATATGAATTTAAAAAGGTAAAAATAAAAAAAAAGTAAATAAAATTTACCGTAGTAGTAGAAGATGGGGTCGGATCGGGCTCCGGAATAGGGTTAGAAATAGTTGAGTTAGCAGCCACGAACTGTTGAGTTGCGAACCACAGTGGAACTCTAGGAGTGTGTCTAACTGATAAATTAATTAATATTCCACTAAACTGCAGCATTGTCATTAAACTGGAAAATATTATTTATATAATCAACCATCATTAGTAGAATCGTTATGCTCCGACACAGAGCAAATGTATGGCATTTAGTTTTGTACCTACTTCAAGCACCGCTTTAATCCGTTATTTACAAGTAAAATATTTTACTGTATGACTAGCGAGCATTCGTAAATTACAAATTAACAAATACTTTTAATACAAAATTGCGGGGAAATAAATAGAATCGGCAACACACAGTTGGAGGCATGGTCTTCTTTTTCTTTTCTCTTAACCTCTTTCTCACTCTATCATCACAATCGAAAACATCGACTTTTTCGATACATGGTCAAAATAACAACAATAAATGACAACTGCCGGTATTTAAATATTCTTTCAATTTTTATCAGAATATTCAAATTCTATCTATAGTGGTACTAATTTACCATTAGGAAATTTAGATTTCTAGAATGATCAGTTTTCAAGGTTATGGTTGGGACAACTCCTTGGCTCGTCTACTTTTCTTGCATAATGAAATTATTAAAAATATTTAATAACATTCAAAATTTTCAGGATTCTACAATGATAGTTTTATAAAATCATTTCTAAGTGAATTTATGTATTAGTAAGATTTTCTTAAAGGGATTAAAAATAGATTGAGAGTATAATTGAAGCTGATTTGAACTTTGTTGTGTCAAGAATTACGTAGCGGGAAATTTAAATGAGGAAAATAGCTTTTACGTGGGTTTAATCAAATAATTTCAAATTTAAAAGAAAAGTATGCCTTGTTAGATTGTTTGCATTTATTAGATCATATGAAAAAACGGATTAAAAACATTATGACATAAATCCAACTATTTAAATTGGTTGACTTTAAAGTTTTTGAATTTTGAATGAAAAATACTACTTTTCTGAAACAGGGTTATATTGGAAATATTTCGAAGTTTCGAAAGTTTCAAAAATTAAAGCGGGAAAATTTTAAATATTAAAACTTAAAAAAAGACGACGCCACTATAGGGCGAACGTTTTTATTTACGATTCTAAGCAAATAGTATATTTAGAATGTATTTACGGATTTTTTTGCAAAAATAATCGACACATTTAGTGTAGAATTGGTATGATCCAAAAATCTCTTTACAGCAGGAATTGGCAAAAATATCTTTGGAATTGGACAAAGATATTATAAGCATAGATGCGGCACGGGAGGTCGGAGTGGGAGAACG
>NC_046664.1:85810663-85814926 GCF_010883055.1 Belonocnema kinseyi | reverse complement strand
AATTATAAAATTTTCCAAATTTCAAATACCCACAAGATCTTCAATTGAAAAAAATAAAATCCCGAATATAAAAATATCCAAAACTAAAATTCATCGAATTCAAAACCGACTTGTAAAATAAACGAATTACTAAATTCTCACAAATATTTCAATTCTTGAAATTTAGAACTGCTGAACATAGTTAATTGATTATCAATTTCTGAGCTATTAATATAATTATAAATAAGGCAAACAATTCAATTTATCATTAATTAATAATTTATTAATTACTTTCGGCAAATTTTGATTTTCGTTAAACTTAAATTTCAGGAATAGAAATATTTATGGGAATTTAACAATTCATTTGTTTTACAATTCGGCAATTTTTTTTTCTTGCTAATTTATGATTTTGTTATTCCTTGTTCGTTATTTTGTGTTAGTCTCGGATATTCAAACACTTTTACATATAGTGATGAAGAACTAATTTTTTTTTTATAATTTCCGTTTTAAAATATAATCCTACTATAAAATAAATATAATTATTATATCTATAGATGACAAACAAGGAATATGATGAATCCTAAAATACTGTTTTCTATTACAGTGAAATAACGAACTCTTAAATGTGATATTTTTTTAATCAATTAGAATTTATAACGAAGCTAAAATATTTTAACATTTGTATGTCACTCTTAAAAAAAGACCACTAACGAATATTTTTTTATATTTGACAACACACAAATTAATCGAAAATTATTTTTCGAAGTGCTATAATAAATCCATGTTATAATTTAATTCGGAGAAATGAGAACAAAAAAATAAGTATTATTACCTTGTTTTTAAACTGATGTAAATATAATTTTCATAGGATTTTTTAGAAAATTTCAAAGATTTAAAAATATTTCAGGCTTGTCCAAAAAGAATCTAGAAGATTTTAAAGAATTTTTTTCATAATATAGGATTTTACGAAATATCATGAAAAATTCGAGTCCTTTTAAAAGATGTTTAGAACTTTTAGAAGTTGGGAAGGAATCAAGAAATATTTGATACATTTTCGAATTTTTCCGAGTTTTCAAATATTTGTAATCTATTTAAAACGCTTTAAAATCCTGAAAATATTTTTAACTGACACGAATTTTTCTCAAAATTTTCAAATATCATTCTTTTGAAAACCTTTCAACATTTTTTAAATTTTACTAAATATTTCTTGACTTTGCCCATTTTTTGTTCGTTTTTATTTTGCAATATTACCAAATTGATATATTTTTGATTTAAAATCATCTAAACTATTTTTAGAAATTTTAGGAAATCGTTTGTTATGTTTAAAAACCTTTTTAAATTTTGTCTTATAGTTAATTTTCCAAAATATACAATTATTTAAAATTTGCACACGAATATAAGAGCAATGCTTTTTTTACTCTTGTCAGACCTTCTAAACCTTATAATTTCTAAAATTATTAAAATCTTTCCTGCATTTTTTATTTATTCTGCAAAATTTTAAAAATTGCCTTAAAATCTTTCCGATTCTTCTTTGACTATTTCTAAAATCTTTTAAAATAATTTCTTCAAATTAATTTTTCGAAATAAAACATTATTTTAATTTTTCTTAGAAACCTGAAAAAATGTCTTTGATTTTCGTGAAACTTTTCAAAATTCTTAAAAAATCTTTAAAAGTTTTAATTATTTTTATATCGATTCAAAACTTTTGAATATCTCTTAAACTCACTCAATTTTTTTCTAAAATTACGTAATATGGCAACTTTTTGCTTTAAAATCTTTCAAACTTTTTAAAGATTTTAGGAAATAATTCAAAATGTTTTGTGACTTTTTTTCGATCATTTAAAAATCGCCCATGAATTTTTAAAAAAAAATTGCCCATGAATTTTAAGAACTTTTTTTCAAACCCTGACAAAATTCAGTTGCCTACAAAATTTGTAAATCTTGAAAAATTAAAAAAAAAATGGTCCCAAAGTCTTCCATGTATGCTTTTAATCCACGTTTTAAAATCTTTAAAACTTAACATTATTCTTTGAAAATAAAACCGAAACCATTTGTAACGGCTCAACATGACAAAAGACACATAACAGTCAAAACCAGGTCAAAACAACTAGAACAAAGTTACTACTAGCGCCGCCGTATGGCCGTTTTAAACACATGGGCCATTTTCAACTCTCGGTGACAGGAGGCTGATTTTTTTTCTATAGAGGGCATACAACATTTCCTAAAAACCAAACCTAAGGAAGATTTGATTATTAAAATATTTGAGTGAAAAAACATTTTTAAATAAGTACAGAAAACGTCCCCTACCAAGTAGATTGTTTTAATTTATTTTAAAAGTTCTTTTATTATTCCTTAAATATTCAAACAAGAAAATCGAAATTTCCAAAAATAAATCAAAACCACATACTCTTTAATTTTTGTTTGGAGATTATATTTTAAAAATTTATTTCCGACCCCAATATCATAATCGAAAAATCTCCGGTAATTTTTTTGTAAGTATATCTCGACTTTCTTAATGCAATATTTAAGGGATGTTAAAACAATCCTTAACATAATTTCAACGATTTTACCTGCTAGGATATGTTTCTCATATTGATCGTCAATTGATTACCAACCCCAAAAGTATAATAAAGAACACTCTTGTGGCTTTGCTTTTTTGGAAATGTAAATTTTCTTGCTCGAATGTTTAAGGCATATTAAAACAACCCTTAAGATAGTTTTAACGACTTTTCCTCCTAATATGTTTTCCAAGTTTTTTATTGATTTCCAGTCTTAATACTACAATAAAAAAACTGTTATTTTTGCTTTTTGTGAATGTTTCTTTTCTTTGTTAAATGTTCAAGGGATGTTAAAACAAACTTTAAAGACCGAATCCATTTCAAATCATGCAGGCCGGCGGCGGACATGTTCAGGATTGAATTTCCAATGAAATATGTTTTGTTCCTGGAAAATGAGGAGTCACGTATTTTTTCTAAATAAGATAGGGACATTTTTAGATTTTTACGAATATTTAAAAATGTTAAGGGCGAAATAAGATTTCGTTGAGTTTATTTTAAAAGCCGTGCCATTTTGCAATTTTAGAGATATTACGGGTTTTCACATTTTAATTTTTTTGCACTCTTTCGAAATCTACATAAAAATCAAATAAAAAATGGTAAAATCGTTCTAATTTTTTGAACAAATTAAAAACGAAATTTCTTTAAAAATCCCACCCTTTTTTTCTGAAATTTCTAGGAATAATAGATTAAAAGAAAACGCATTTTTCTGTTGTTGTCTCTGTTCAAACTTTTTAAAGTTAGATTTTAAAATAAATAACATCGAATATTTTCAAATTTTTTTCCGAAAATTTTCAAATTTTGTTGACACTCCAGCGATTACAGGGCTTCCGCGAAATAGAAAAAGTTTTTTAAAAACTTCTGTAGGGTTTTCCACTGTTCCTAACATGCAGACTTTTACTTTCACAGACCCCCTCCCCCTTAACGTATGACATATTTTCTGCGTGACCCCTCTTGATACAATGTTCTTTCAGTCTAGGTTTCAACTTCAATTACATATCTGTTATAAAAATAAGTTTACTATATACCTATCACTTCTTAAAAATTTCGGTTACGAAAGAGTAAAAAAACTTTTCAAATTGGACAAAAAATCTTACAATCTCAAATTTTGAGAAAATGGCAAGGTTTTGAAAAAAAAACCAAGAAAATTTTGTTTTTGACAAAAAAAATACCAAATAGAAAATGAATGGTTTTTGTAGAATGCATAAGTACCTATTATTCCTCAATTTTTCAGGGAAAAAACTTTACAATTTTTTATTATTATTTCATTTTTTGCGAATTCTAACAGAGTGAAAAAAACTGGATAATATACAAAAAATAAACCTCAATATCACAAAAAGTGCAAAAATGGTACGAAAAGATATTTTATTAGCAAGCTATAGTCCTCAACATGATTTAAAATGGATGCGATCCAAAAAAAAATTTTAAAACATTTTCTGGCCGGGCAGAAAAACAAATTTTTTTCCCTACTAAAAAAAAGTCAGGAATCATCAGAAAAAAGTAGACTTCCGACTTTTTTTTTTACATTTCTCGACATAAATCGTCAGGAAAAGTTACAATTCATAAGAAAATGTTCTGAAATCGTAAGAGCTTAGGTTCAAAATATAATCCTTTTATTAGGGACCCGAGAATAGAATGCCATAACACCTAACCCCTTTACATTTCCCGCAGGTTATTTCTATTATTTATGTACATTCTCTTTTTACTGCCATATAATTATTAATTTTTA
>NC_046664.1:85804548-85810563 GCF_010883055.1 Belonocnema kinseyi | reverse complement strand
TATTTGTTATTTATTTTTAAATTATTTTTTATAAGTCGTGAATATCCATGTCATTTTGTTGTTTGTTTGAATTGTGTCAATTATGCCGCTTTTTCCTATATTACTGAAAATAATACGTAAGTACATAAGTCTCATTTACTACCTGGCTCTATACTTTGAAGAAAAAATGATTTTAAATGTTTTTTCATATTTATTTTGTAACTTCAATGCATTTTTCCTATGGTACTGCATGGTTTTGTGGAACAAAGTTACTACTAGCGCCGCCCCACGGCCGTTTTCAACCTTCGTTACACATTTTTTGCATTTGGCAGTACAGTGGAAGCACACCGCTGAAAATAATGAATCTGTGTAAAAAAAATTTGTTGAGCAGAATAGCATTTCAATAGTAGACAAATTTTCTTATAATTTCCTTTTGAATTATTGGTCTGCACGTTCCAAATTATAAAAGAATATATAGGTATAATAATTAGCCATTTTCTGTACATTTGGTGTGGGTTTCTTTGGAAAATTGATAACTAATTTTTCCAAACAGACCAAAATCGCTCCTAAACGGAAAACTCAAGGGCGCCCGTCTCACGTAAAGATCGACGTGCAAGGCTTGTTTGCAGATGAAAATGGGTTGAAAATAGTTGAAAGCTTGTTATCGTCAGTGGACCCTTCTAAGATAACACCAGCATATTCTTTAAAAATCATCTCAAAACTCTCTGATCTGGTAAATCATGGTAAAGTTAAAATTACTGACTTTGACCAAGATGATAGGTACAAAGCTCTTTGCTCTCAGCTTTCTACAAAACCACGAAAAAAGTCTGTTGGGAAGCTGACAGATACTGTAGAACAAGAAATACAAAATTCGAACCAGCAACTTTATGAAAAAAAGTTAGGGTTTTTCTTCGACATGAACGAGATCCAGAAAATTGCCGAGAAATCGAACATGTCAATTAATCATGCAGTTCAGGTTCGTAAATGAAACTGAATTATTTTGTATTGTCTATTGACTTTTCGTCAACTTTATTCACAGATCATGTCAAAATTAGCGTTCCATAAATCGAGGGTTGTGCCAGTGCTGCAGTCTTTGGCAAATCATATTGTTCAAAGCAATCGGGAGATCAATATCAAAATAGCATCTGATATTCTCTATAACATGGCTGTCTTGAATTTTTACGATGAGGTAATATCATTTAATTTTACTTGGTGGATTTCTTCTATTAAGGTCTTTTTAATATATATTTTTTAATTCACCTAGATATTCTTTTTCTCTGAAAGTATATGAGTACTAGAAAGTGTTGAAAAACATACATATTATTTGAACAATTACGTAATGAAAAAATTTGAACACATGAATGTTTCAATTCAGATCGGATGTTAAAGTTTGAATCTCAGTTTGTAGATCTGTTTGAAAAATATCGAAAATCCAAGTAAATATCGAACTTAGACAATTTTGCTATAAAGTTTTATTTCCAATAACCTAATTCGTTTAGGTGTAAGATTTTTTAATACATAGATACTTTCAGATAAAAGAATCGCCAGTCAAATAAACAATAATTTCACCTTCCATTCTTCAATTTAGGTTTTAATCGAAAAAATAGCTTCAGGTCTAGTTTCTCAGATATCAAAAACTGATAAAAAACACAGTGCTGTGATTGGTTCACTTTCGAAATCGATTGGAATTCTAAGGTACAGAAATGAAAATCTTTTAATTCAATTAACTGCGTGGATGTTAGAAAATTCGAAATCCGCTAGGCCACAGGAAATTTGTTCTTTCCTTGTAACGTTAGCAGTAGTAGGTTACAGCCCTTTAACCGAAACGGACAAACTGAAGGTTCAGTATTACTTTCTTATATTTGCCCCCTTTAAGAAAGATAAAACGCATAAAAATGGGATTAATTAAAGTTTTTACTTGCAGGAATTTGCTGATAATTTGAAAGAGTCTGACATGGTTGGGGCAGAGGATTGGTTGGATGTTGTCTGGGCGCTGGTCGTTTTAAACCTGGCAAATGAAGCCCAAGTGTTGTCAGTGCTAGACAAAAATTTTCTATCAAGATTATCTGGTTAGTATATATAATTATTATCTTATTCAAGAATGCTAAAGGCCAGGAAATTCTGGAAAGTCAGGGAATCGTGAAAGGTACAGGGAATTTTTAATAAGCTGAAATTAAAGTTTATAAAATTCTGTGTGACTGCTCTCCAGACTTCACACTCATTTCCCTATTCTCATCTTTTGCCCTTTTTTTAAAGAATTCATTTTTTCCCCCTGTTTTTACGAAATTTCCGTCTTTTCTTGTTTTTTTTTTCGCCTAAATGCAAACAGAATTAATGGAAACCACTAAGGAAATAAAATTTTTTTTTTCATCTCTTTCAGTTAAAAATTCTACTATATATTTAAAAATTTAAGCATTTTCTTTAAAATTCCTCTATTTTTTCGTCGTCTTTTTTGGTCGAATGTTCAACTACTTTGATAAAAATTCATTTTATTGGTAGAAACTTGAACTATTTCGTTGAAAATTAATTTTATTCTTGCAAATCAATTTTTTAAACTGAAAATTGAACCTTTCCATTTGTGGTTGAAAGCTGAACATTTTGAGTTAAAAATCAACTATTAAATTTTTTGTTGAGAGTTCATCTTTTTTTGGTGAAAATTCAAGTTCTTTGTGAAAAACTTACCTTTTTGTTGAAAGTTCATGTTTTCGGATTAATAATTCAACTGTTTTGTAGAAAATTGGCCTTTTTGGCTTAAAAATTTGACTATTTTCTTAAAAAGTTACTTTTTTTTCGTTGAAAATTCATATTTTTTACTTGATAATTTAACTGTTTTGTAGAAAATTGGCCTTTTCGCCTTAAAAATTCATTTTTTTGTTGACAATACGTCTTTTCGGGTAGAAAAGTCAACTATTTCGTGGAAAAGGGTTAAACCAACTGTTTTATAGTAAATTGGCCTTTTTGGCTTAAAAATTTGACTATTTTCTTAAAAAATTACTTTTTTTTGTTGAAAATGCATATGTTTTACTTCATAATTTAACTGTTTTATAGAAAATTGGCCTTTTTGGCCTTAAAATTCAATTTTTTGTTGACAATACGTCTTTTTGGGTAAAAAAGTCCACTATTTCGTTGAAAACGGTTAAACCAACGGTTTTATAGTAAATTGGCCTTTTTGGCTGAAAAATTGGACTATTTTCTTAAAAAGTGTACTTTTTTGTTGTTGAAAATTCATATTTTCGACTTGATAATTTAACTGTTTTGTAGAAAATTGGCTTTTTTAGGTTAAAAATTTAAAATTTTAAGGTGGATTTTTTTTCTATTTTATCTGAAAAATCAGTTTCAGTTGAAAATTCTACTGCTTTGTTGAAAATTCGTCTTTATAGTTTGAAAATGCGTCTCTTTCGATAAAAATAGGACGATTCTTGGTTGAAAATGCAAATTTTGTTATTAAAAATTATACTCTTTTTTAGTTCAATTAAAAACTTATATTTTTCGTTTTGAATTAATCTTTTTTGGCTAAAAATTCTACTACTTGGCTAAATTTGCACTGAATTTTTAAATAAAAATTTTGTTTAGAAAGTTCATGATTTTGGTTGAAAATTCCTTTCTTTGGATGAAAATGCACTCATTTTGTCGAAAATTCGTCTTCTTGAGTTGAAAATGTGACAATTTTCTTGCCATTTTTTTTCTTTTTTGACTGAATTTTTTTTTCATGGATAATCAACTACTTCATGAAAAATTGAACTTACCTCTTATTAAAAATTCATTTTTTGGGTGGAATATTCAACTTTATTCTAAAAAATCGTCCTTTGGCTTGATATTTGGCTAAAACTGCAACTGTATTTATTGAAGTTTAATCTTTTTTTTAATTGAAATATTTGGTTGAAAATTGATATTTCTAGGATAAAAACTCAACTCTTTCGTTGAAAATTCATCTCTTTTGGTGGAAAATTAATATTTATTGGCTGAAAACTTAACTATTTCGTTGAAAATACAATATATTTTGATTTTAAATCTTGAGCGTTTCATATTGAATTCAATATGGTACCAATTCATTAATTTTATTTTATACAATTTATTCTCCTGTTATGCCCCTATTACCGTGAAAAATCACAACATTTTCCCTAAATGCTTTCAATCATTTTTGGCTGTGAAGTCTGCTGTTGTCACTAAATGTGCTCAAGACAAATTGATAAATAAACTTTTTTTACAATAACATTATTGATCTCCTAGGCGTAAGGTTGATGTATAGCTCAAAGAAAAATTTATAATGGTCAGGGAAAAAGGAAAATTTGTCCGGGAAAATTCAGGTTAAGTCAGGGAATTTTGAAATTTGGATATTGTAACAACCCTGTTATTTTATCGAAATTATCATTAGAATGTAAAGTTTTCCAAAATTCTTGGAATAATTAAATGGTTTCTTCACACAGATGTACAAAAAGTCTCCGAATCGAAGAAACGAAAGTTATTAAATATATTGTCAGTGGCAAAATTGATTTTCAAGCAGGATACAGGTAAGATTTTCTTACGTGAATAATTACATATAAAAGTATCTTGTTAATCAGTCAGTTATTATTTCAGGTCAGTTCTTCGAAGAAAATGCATGGGTTCTTGAAGTAACCTTAGAGAGAAGTAAAGAAAAACTGGAATTTGTAAAAGCAATCATAACTTCCTTACATGCATTATTACCAACCAATGGATGTTTGAAAACTAACGTCAATACCGGAATGGGATTTGCGTTAGGTAAGTTGAAATTAAATATTATTCACAGGGTTAATAAAAATTGTATTCTTTTAGAAATACTAAAATATTTTTCAATCGTTACAGATGCCGAATTCTATGTAGATAAGAAGTGCAACCCAGTACTTGTCAATCAAATCGAGTCTAAGGAAAAACAAGCCTTGAGGTAATTATATTTCTACTGATTTTTTTATTTGTATGTCTTTTTTCAATAAATTGAAGTAAATTGCTTTCCAGGCTAGGGGTAGTACCACAAAGTTATTACGACTTTTGTCGTGGAGATGAACAGATTATAGGACCAGTTCTTTTCCATTGCGAACTTCTGAGACTTTCGGGTTATCACGTTATTTCTATTCCCTACACAGAATTTGAATTAGACCGAAAAGTTGTTGAACGCGTCAAATATCTTAGAGATAAAATTAAAGCAACTGTAGAGCAGTGTTCTGTTTAATTTAAAATTTTTAAAGTGTTATTAAATACTGTACAATTAATAAAAGGTCCTACAAATATTTATAATATTGGCTGTTTTTATTATACAAAAAGATTAAACAAAATAGTTACAACCTCCTTTCTATTTATGAACAAGGTTTAAATTTCTCATAGGTTTAAATCTATTTGTACAAATTAGAAGTCTTATCATTTTGCATTTAAAATTATTTCAAACAAAGAATATAATAACTCTGCTTTCTTTGCAGGAAATTATGTTCTTATAACTAAAAAATTGGACGCTTAAAAAATCATAAAGGGGGAGGGTCGGTAAGGCCGGTTTTTGGCCTAATTTATTTTTGGACCAAAAAATCTGAACAAATCATGGTAGTATCTTATAAGTATCCCGAGTCGATTGCAGGCTAAACGGACTACCCGCCACCCCCACCCCCCCTACAAATATAGGAAACACCACTACCCACCAACTGTATTTTCGAGAGATTTGACACTCTTAAACATGTATTCTGAGGTTAGCTCGGGTTTACTATGGTTTTCGGGGTCGCCGAATACAAATCTGGCGTCCTTAGACTTTTATCGCGTCAGGTTCAAGGTCATTGGAAGGTCAAATCGAGAGAAAACGGTAAAAAAATCCAAAAAAATACGTTATAGGTTTTTGGAGTCGCTAAGTACGAATCTGGCATCCGTTGAATTCTATCGCTTCAGGTTCAAGGTCATTTGAAGGTCGAATCGAGAAAAAACGATAAACAATTTTTTAAAAATATGTTATAGGTTTTTGGGGTTGCTGATTATGAACCTGGTGTCCGCTGACCTTTATCGCGTCAGGTTCAAGGTCATATATATTTTTTAAGAGCT
>NC_046664.1:85800974-85804448 GCF_010883055.1 Belonocnema kinseyi | reverse complement strand
TCTTTTAGCGTGATATTGGAATTTTCGATTATCTGCATATATTACTTACGATAAAACAAAATTACGAGTCCTATTGAAAAGTGGTTTAAAGAAATTTTGTAGCATTTTTCAAAACCAATGTTGTGGTGTTAAATTTCGGGCAATTTTAATACTTTCTGCATCATAAATAATAAGAATGTAATAAATTAATACAAATTTGTATCACTTTTTGGGCGAATAACTTTTTTCAATCAATTTGTTTTTGTACCTTTTGTTGTTTTTCCACAAATTTTTCATGTTTATTTTTAATACCATGTCATGTGAAAAGGTAATTCATAACAAATTTTTAGCTCTTTTTCGGGTAAATAATTATTGTTAAATTATTTTTTTTTTCGTAACTTGTATCATTTTTTCACAAAGTTTTTATTTATATTTTCAATTTTATTTTTCGCGAATAAAACACAACGTACGCCTCCTATCAAGAAGTGATTATTAACGAATTTATAGATCGTTTTTGAGATCACAATTTTTGTTGATTCATCTTTTGTATCCTGTATAGTTTGACCACAAAATGGGATTTTTCATATCTCATTATTTTTTATGCAAAAAAATTAGATTTTTCAACTTTACAAGAAAATCCAAAAAGTTTGTATGATAATCTTGTAGGGCTTTTAAAAGCAATGCTTTTCTTTACTTTTTTTCATGTCGTACGTTGTTTGGCTTATAATTTTGATTTTCGATTGATATTAAAAATTTGGAAAATGCTATAACTCTGAGAATTTTTTTGTATAAAAAGAAAGTCATCAAGATAAATTGTTTGGCCTTCTGAGTACTATTTATAGCCGTAAATAAAAATTTTAAGTATAATAAAATGGTCCCAAAATTTTTATTTTTATCCAAAATGGCTGTTATCGAACTCGTCCTTTCTTTTCGGACTTTTCGGACCTTTCTTTTCTTATCCTATCACAAGCATAAATGATGAGAATGAGAAAAATTAGAGGCCCTTTAATTTTTGTTATTAGTTTCAGTTTCTAAATCATTTGAATTCTTCAAAGTAAAACGCTGTTACTTTTCTCTGCAATATTGATATTTTATCCAATATAAATAAAATTGAAAATAAAGTTTCTTAAGTATAGTCTCCATATACTTGTTCTCTGTCATTCGTTTAATTGTTGTAATTTCGTTTTCTGAGTCTTGTCGATTTTTCGTTGTGTATTTTTATGCTAAACAAATTTTAAAGTATACATTATAAGGATAATTTAATTAAATACAAAAATCGAAACTTTAAGGGGTCGTCAGTAAACTGAATTACCAATTGCATGGGGAGGGGGGGGGGGGGGCATGCTAAAAACTATGGTTCGAACAGGGGTTGGTGGGGGTCAGTGGAAGAAAAGTTTTTTTTCGCTTAAATCCTTCTTGGTAGAAAGTCTACTATTATATTTGTGGTTCGAAATTCAACTCGTTTGGTTAAAAATTCGAGTATTCAGTTGCAAATTTTATTATTCTGTTAAAATGAAACTATTTTGTTAAAAAGTCATCTTGTTTCGTTAAGAATTCAGAAGCTTGGTTAAAAGTTGAACTACTTTGTAAAAAAATTATTCTTTTGGTTTTAGATTCAACTCTTTGGTCGAAAATGTAACTATTCTATTTTTAGAAAATTAATCTTCTGCGGATAAAAAGTTATTTTTAGGCTGAACTCTTTTGTTCAAAATGTAACTATTTTGTTGAAAATTCGTTTTTTAAAATAAGAATTAATTTTTTTTTAACTAACAAGGTAAACATTTCATTTTTTATTTAAATGGATATTTTTATTAAAAATTAATATTTTCTAGTTTAAAATTGCTCCTCCCGGCTTTAAAATTCAAAAATTTTGTTAAAAAATAATATATTTTGTTGAAAGCTCGTCTTATTTTGGTAGATCATTAATACAATGCTGGAAAATTCATTTCTTTGGTTAAAAATTTAACTATTTTTTTCGCAATTTATCTTCTTTAATTGAAAATTAAACGACTTGGTTAGAATTTGAACTTTTTCATTAAAGATTCATATTTTTGGACTCCCCTTGATCTTTGGGGGTGACTCTTTTGTTGAAAACTTAATTTCTAGATTTAGTTGAAAATTAATCTTTTTTTTAACATGTAACAATTTTCTTGACATTTTGGGTTTTTTGTTTTTTTCGAAATTAATTTTTTATCTGAAAATTTGCAATTTTACATTTTTGTTCAAAATTTATACTTTATAAGTTTAAAATTGAATTATTTTTTAGAACATTCTTTTGTTTTGTTGAAAATTCATCTTTTTGGTTGAAAATTAATTTTCTTGATTTTTTTTACATCGTCCTTTTATTAAAAATGCAATTGTTAAGTTCTAAATTAGTATATTTTGATTAATGATTTAACAATATGGTAGAAAATTAAGTTGAACTTTTTTTTGTTGAAAATTTGGTTTTTTATGTTAAAAATTATTTTTTTTTTTAAATTGCAACTTGTCTAGTCTTGATTAAAAATGGGTTCTTCATGAGTTGAAAATTCAAATATTTGGTTGAAAATTCATGGAATTTGTTAAAAAATCGTCTTTTTTGGTAAGAAAATTAATCTTCTTTGTTGCAAATTCATTATATATTTCGACTTTAAATCTTAAGAATTTAAAGCGTTTCATATTGCATTCAAATCAGTTGAAAGTGAGTTTTAAATAATAACTGATACGAGGGATTTTATTAGCTGTAAGGCATAGCGTGTATATATATTGGAAAAATTTTTGATTTTATTTATTTCTTCAAGTGGATTTTTTTAAAGTTTGCAATAACAAAGAAAAATTATCCAATTAGGGGTTTTAAGTGTTTAAACTCGTGATTTATTATTTTCATAAATAGTTTCCAAATAAAACAAAACCAAACAAAAAACAGAATTTTAATATAATTTTGATAAATAATTAAATGAGTAGTGAAAACCTTAAATTTTTCCTCGGAATTAAATGTAAATTGTCAATTGGACACTACAGAGAAGTGTAAATATTACTTCAGTTATACTTTAATTATGCGAAAAAATAATAAAATATTTTAGGATTTAAAAATGCATGTAGGATAAATTTATACAGTGAAGTATTCCAATGAGGAATTAATTTAACTTTTTCATTTAACTAGATTCTGAATTAATTTAAAATTTATTTACTTTTTAAATTTATTTACTATCTCGAAAGTGTCCCTTTTTCAGAAAGAAAGCGTAAAAGAAATCAGTTAATTTTAACATAATAATAAATATAATAATCTTAGGCCCTCATTAATTTTAATATTTTCGGCGTGAATAGACAGCCCCGAGTCAGCTATAGATATGGCTGGCGAAGGCAAGCGCGAGAATCGAGAAACAGAAAATCACCGGCTCTTTCGGTTCGGCTTTCGCCTTGGCCCCACTCCTCCCGTAGACGTAGGCAAAAGATGCGGTTGCCATAGAAACATCGAAAAGTTGAAGAGGGCAGCACCTGGAGGCATGCAAAAAT
>NC_046664.1:85798587-85800874 GCF_010883055.1 Belonocnema kinseyi | reverse complement strand
AAAGGATTGTATTTTTTAAGTTTATTTTAAGGTGGTCCAGAAAATATAAATTTACAACTGTCTGTCAAAAAACGAGTGCTCAGCGCGAGTGTCACGATAATACTGTGTACCTCAAAGCCTACAGAACTTTGAGAAACTTAATCTTTAACTATACTTATTGAAGCAAAAAATTCAGAATATGAACACGCATATAAATACTGCGATTTGAAGAGATGTTTTTGATAACGTTTCATTCAAGCATTCTAAATGCAAAGAATAAATATCTGAGCGCGAATCGCAGGAATCAAAAGACGCGCGCCCCAGGCGCGCTCAAACTTGCGAGCCACGAGCACAGCGCACGGTGAGAATGTGCCCGCGACAATAAATAGTTCAATTAAGAGATAAATGTTTTTGAAACTTTCCAATAATTCCTGACCTTTTAGTTTAAATTGATAAATGTAAGGCAAAATATTTATATATTCTGATCAACCACTCGAGTAAAATTCAAAAATAAATTTTTTCAATTTTGAAATTATGGGTTTCTCAATTTAAAAAATCGGGATATAATTTACACACATAGTAATGTACATAAATTTCTATAAAATATTATATAAAAAATTGAATAAAAAATAATTTTATTATATAATTTTATCGTTTTATTATAATTCATTTAATTCATAATTAATTACACAAACATAGAAATTTACGAATTATTGTTTACTTAAATTAATAATCGTGAGGGAGGCGGTATTCCTATAACATTTAACTCTACATCTAAAAACTCCAAATCGCTAATTATAAATGCGAGAACGCTGTACGATCATATTTATTTAAAAAATTAATTATTTTAAATTTCAACTAAATATGTTTATCAATTAAAACTTTTAATGTCTTGAAATTAATAGTTTCATTTAGTAGAATTTCTACCTCTTTTTTTTAAACAACAGAATAATATTGTAATATTGTTGTGATTCCTAAGAACATTGAAAATGATTTTTTATTTTGACAAATAATTTTTAAGTGAGTATTTGAAAACATTTTAAAAATTAAAAAAAAAAGAATCCGGAAGATTTTAAGGAAATTTTTTTATTTTTCAGTTTTTTTAATTTTAGGAAAAAATCTAATTAACAATATATATCAATTTTCAACCAAAAAGTTTACTTTTTAACTAATTAAATTAATTTTCTATCAAATAATTGGTGTTTTAACTAATACAATGTACAGGATAAAGTTTCAACCAAAAATTGAATAGTTCAATTTCCAGATAAAAACGATTCATTTTTAATCAATCCTAAAATAGTTACATTTTCAGATAAAAAAATTTTTTAATCGATAAAATAAATTTTCAATAAAGTTGTTAAATTCTCAACCAATAACATGAATTTTCGACCAAGAAAATTAATGATATACAAAAAAAAGACAAATTTCAAACAAAATACATGCATTTTTAACGAAATTATTTAATTTTAAAGTCAAAAAGAGTATCATCTACAAAAAAGCTGAATTTTTAATCCAAAAATATGATTTTTCAACCAAAATGTGATACTGAATTTGAATTTGAAAATTGAACTATTCAATTTTTGGTTGAAACTTTATCCTGTACATTGTATTAGTTAAAACACCAATTATTTAATAGAAAATTAATTCAATTAGTTAAAAAGTAAACTTTTTGGTTGAAAATTGATATATATCGTTAATTAGATTTTTTCCTAAAATTAAAAAAACTGCAAAATAAAAAAATTTCCTTAAAAGTCTAAATCGTGTTTCAAACTATTTGAAATAATTTCAAGTTTTAAATTAATTCTGAATCTTTTTTTAAAGTAAAATTGTAGCGTTTAAACTTTATATTCAGTTCATTACAAATTTAACAATTCAAGGCTTTCTATTTCGAACCATGCTGTTCAAATTTATAGTTTTTAACAGTTGTTTGTAATGGATTGTTTTAAATGAACGGTCAAATATTGCTGATAAATAACGAAATTTTCTTTTTTTAATTAAAAAATTTCAAATTGAATGGGTTAAAAATAAAAATTTTTAGACTGAAATAATATTTCAAGTCATAATCGAAAACAAATAAATTAATTTTCTAACAAATAATTGGTGTTTTAACTAATACAATTTACAGGATACAGTTTAACCAAAAATGGAATAGTTCAATTTCCAGATAAAAGCTGTGATAAAAAAATGAATTTAACAAGGAAAAAAAGAATTTTCAACAAAATTGTTAAATTTTCAAGGGAAAAGGTGAATTTTTGACCAAGAAGATTAATGTTCTATAAAAAAAAACGATTTTCAAACTTACCCAATA
>NC_046664.1:85794707-85798487 GCF_010883055.1 Belonocnema kinseyi | reverse complement strand
AAATTAGAATAAGATGTCGCAGGTATGCTTATTGTTATTTTTCAGCAATTCCCGTAGTCGTTTTCAAAGAAATAATCATTAATATACAATTTTAATATTTATTGTGACTTTTAAAACAATTTTCAATTGTTTAAACAAATGTAAATTATTTAAACAATCATTTATTCCCCAGAAATTAAAAAAATGATCTTATTATCTTATTGAAATGAAATATTTTGTCATTGTTTGGAGTAGTAAATTTGTCTAAAAACATTACGTAATTATTTGAAGAATTAATTATTGTTTATTTTCAAAAATTTTCAATTGAGCCAGAGATGTCCCATTTTATTCAAATTGGTATCAAATGCTACTTTCTGTTGAATAATTATATAATTTTGCACATTTATTTCATTGTTCAATAAATTTGTTTTCTTTAAACAATATTTATTTGCTAAAGCAGTTTTTTTCGGTAACTAAAAGAATTTCAATAAAATAGAACACTTAGCATTATGTTTCTGACTTTATAGCGCATAGAAAGAAAAAATTTACCACTTATTAATTGTTTAAACAAATATAATTTGTTTAAATAATTACTTTTCCAAAAATACTTTTGACATCGTAATTAATTATATGTGTTCTATTCAATAGTTATCGAAAAATAACTGCTTGAGCAAATGAAAATTGTGTGAACAAATAGAACTTTGTTAAACATTAAATGAAATGTATGAAAATTATGTAATTATTATTATTATTATATATGTATATATACGTATTTATGTATGCATGTATGTATGTATGTATGTATATATGATATTAAATATACATATTTTATTTTTCAATCAAAATCAAAAGAAAACTTTCTGTACATAAAAATTAAGTGAAAATACACTTAACCCTTTTTTAATAAAACCAATGTCAGAAGCCAAAAAACATTGCTTCGAAAATGATTTTTCCAAAAAGTTTGTTTCCAGCGATGCATACTTGCTGAGAACATTTTTCTCTTAATTTTTTTTAACTGAAACTTATATTTTAATATTGTATATTGAATTTGAAAATTATCCTTGAATTATTATTATATAATCTCCTAATCTGTTACGAAAACATAATAATAATAATAATAATAATAATAATAATAATAATTTGAAATTTAAATAGTATATATTAAAATAATTAGGTATAAATATTCATATTATTATTATCAAAGTATTATTGTTCTGAGAACTGAAGATAATAAATTTAAAAATTTTATTTATTATAATAACATTTTATAGTTGAAAAAATCATTAAAACCAATGCTTAGTGAAATAATTAATTTTAAACTGTAACGTGAAATTCAAAAATTTTGAAGGAATACTTAAAATAGTATACACTGAAACATTTAGCAGGTAAAAATTAAAGAATTTTACATTAATAGTTGTAGGGGTTTCTTGAAACTTGATTTTTGTTGTTGAAGATTTATCATTCTAGTTGAAATTCATCTACTTAGTTGAAAACCCGTTTTTTTTAAAGTTTAAATTAATTTTTTGAACTAAAAATAAATCTTTTTAGTTAAAACATTACGATTTTAGTTGCATATTTAGCTCTTTGGATAGAAAATAAATTATATTGTTAGAAATTAATGTTTTTATTTGAAAATTCAGCTATTTCATTTTTTGTTGAAAATTTATCTTTTGACTTCTTCAAGGTAAGTGGGTAAAAATTCACGCATTCTGTTGAAAATTCATTTTTTTTGTTGAAAATATTAATTTTTTAAACTGGCAATTCAAGTATTCCATTTATTCCATTCATCTTTGTTTGTCAATTGAACTATTTGTCGTTTAAAATTCGCTTTTTTTTTTTTTAAATCAATGTTTTTTTATGTAAAATTACAAAACTTAAACAATTAATTTTTTTTAAACAGTGTTTTAACCGTCATAAGGTGCTAATTCTATTTTCGTAATTTTGGGCTCACACCTATGCAACCATTCATACCGAATATTCTTACAACAGAAATAGAGCATAAAAGGAGGAAAATTTCCAAAATTGATTAGGTTCAACCAGGTAGACGAACTATAGGCAAAGGTATATACGGTTCTTACTTAATTCCAGAAGAATGTTTTCTAGGTTTTCCCCGCTAGTAATTGAGGGGTTCAAACTTAAAAGGCCTTGCATAAATATGGGTCATATATCTCTCAAACTTAAGACTATGTTGTAGAACCGTTTGCAGCTTAATATTTAATAATTTGCAATCGTGTATGTTACATTAAAATATTTAGTACTTTTATTACTGTTTTCTTATATTTTATTTGAATAACTGTACACTTTAAGGTAGTATTTTGTGTGTATATATTAGTTATATTTTCTCAAATATGTGATTCTAATTTCAAGGTAAAAGTGCCATCAATCATTTAAAATTTTAAATCGTACAATTAAAAATAATGTTGTAAAAAGCTCTGAATAAAAAGTTTGTAACATTTGGAAATGTTCAAGCATTTTTCTCAAATTAATATTTTGCCTGACAAACAACGCCACTGATAATAAACAATGAAGTTCTTGAAAGTATTTTTTTTCAAATATGTGTGTGTGTGTGCATATGTATGTATGTATGTATTTTAGCTACAAATTTATATTAATGAATACAAGCTGAAACTGATAAACATATGTTATAATAGTTACTTAATTTTAGCGTTTTAGAGAAAAATTGAAGGTATTATAATTGACTATATACTATTTTTTTGTTTCTAAAGAAATCTCAAAATTCTTTATAAAATAGACAAATTGGATTTATCCCTTGCTTGATTTTATACAGAATTTTGAATTTTGATAGCATTCAACATTTTAAAGAGAAAAATGTTTAGCTCTGTCATAATTAAATTAAATAAAACTTTTCAGTGATTAAAAAATAGGTAATATAATTTATGATTTATACCATATAAATAGCTATGTAACGATATAATATTAAAAATTGTAATTTAAACAATAAACAATTAGTTTTCATTATATAACTACTTACTAATAATTGTGAATCATTAGAATAATTATATAATAAGCACTTAATATTCGAGTGGTAAATAAATATTCAGTACATCATTTACATTTACTCGTGTAATTGTAACTGCGGTGGTAACTCATTTTTAAAATTTTCTAACTTCAGCAATTACCGACGCGGAACGTCTGAAAAATGCCGAAAACTGCGAAGTAACTCCGAGGAGTTGACCCACAAACCAAGAGGGCGCTTTTAGCAATCAAATTTTGACGTAGTCTCTTATTCCATTACATAAGCAATCTCCCAACTCATCTCTGCTTTAATTTTAATACCTGTTAGCAAAGATAAATAAATATTTTGTGTGGAATTGGTTGTAAGATCCAAAAAATGTCGGTATAGTAGGAATCGGATTAGTGTCATGTGGGTAATTAAAAAGTTGTGAAAAGAGGAGCAAAGGGAAAGACAGTAAAACTGAAATAAATAAGATTTTTTATTTATTTTTGATTCTTTTGATTTCGGATTACACACTTTTAACCCTTGCGTGCACACCCACCTTTAGTCACGTTGTTACACGCCCGGGGTAGCCCTTTGTTTATTTAAAAAAATAATTATTAAGTTGAAATCGTTTGCTTGTCGTTTATTCCAATGAATAGATATCAAAAGTATGTGACAAAAATTGTATGTTGCAGCATACAGAATGTGACACGTAGCCAATTCCAAAGATATTATAAGCCTAGATCAGTGATCCCAGATCTGAAACGAGACGTGGTCCAATACTATGACACGTCTATGTCCGTGTGAATATGGTAGGAGACGATATAAATGCCTGGGTTGCG
>NC_046664.1:85792419-85794607 GCF_010883055.1 Belonocnema kinseyi | reverse complement strand
AAGTTAATCAAGAATTATTCAAGTTTTCAAGGCGACCTCAAAGTCAAATCAGAAACTGGTTCAAAAATTTCAAAATTGCAAAATGTTAAGTTGAAATTTTTTAAAAATAAATAAGTTTCAATATGAAGCAATTAAAATTCGAGAATTTGCAAACGAAAACTAAATTGAATGTTTCAATGATTATAAATGTTTTAATTCAGTGTTGAATGTGAAAATTCAGAGATTTAAAACTTTAACCATTCAAAAACTTCGAATTTTTATTTATTTTTCTTTTACACAATGTAATTTTAAACTTTTTAATTTCAACCAGTTCATTCAAAATAAGGGCCGCATTTTGGAGCGTGCAAGCCGTGCGGTTGCACAGAGCGCCATGGTTGAGGGGGAGGGAGCATGCGATTTTACTCCCTGCCTTCTTCGACCTGTGTCTTCAGGTTTCTGGAAAGGTGACAACTTGGTACCTGTTTGTCCAAGTCTAGTCTCAAGATTGGTAATAGCTTCTTCACTTATCCATTCAAAGATCTGAACTAAGATTGTCTTTCGATGATCATTTCTCACGATACTTTGTAAATTTATAATAATTATTAATCATTTAAACAATTTTCATAAACATATTAGGAGGTGAGGTATTTTTCAATTAATAAACAAAAGTTGCTTACGAAGTTAACTATGATTGTCTTTGCGATGACTCTTTCCTAAGGTATTTGTTAATAGTTGGGCATTTTTTGAAAAATAGGCCTAATTTGTTTACGGAATCAACAAAGAATATATTTCTAATCACATTTTCTTACGACACCTTGCAAATTTACATTAATGATTTATTATACAAATAAATTTCATAAACAAATTCAGAACTTAAATTTTTTTTAGAATTTGAACCATTTGAACATTTTAAACAAATTAATTTTTATAAGAAAATGTATGCACTATATATTTAATAAGAATTCAAAAAGAAATTAAAACTCTATAATGGTAAAAACTTTCATTTTCATTAGTTTCAGTAAGTATATATTTTTATTAATTTCTTAAAGTAATTTAATAATCTCTTCAGTTAAATATTTTGCTTTATCAAGATTTTCTGTAGTATATTTTTTCTTGCAATACTTTTCTCCATATATTTTACTGTGATTAATCAGTCGAACATATGACCAGTATTATTATCACTTATTTTAATATGATTTTTACCTTCTCATGAGAGTCCCTTATTTTATTATTTCTGTAAATCTTGCGTGGTGTAGGCGTGAATCACTGAGCGTGGAAGCGAGTAATGTGAGGAAAGGGGTGTAGATCTTTAAGATTTAAGATTGATCTAGAATAATTCTCGATTTTTACAATCTCGTCAGAGAAGGTATTAGATTTCTGGAAAATTGGTTCGCCCAGTTTTTGTCAAATGTCCACGTTTTTAGACCCCCTGAATCCGAAAAACAGGTTTTTACGAATGTGTGTATCCGTTTGTATGTCTGTATGTCTGTCTTTCTGTGAACACGATAACTTTTGAAAAAAGTAATCTATTAGATTGCCCTTTGGTACACTCTTTTGCGCATGTCAAATATAATTTAAAATACTTTTTCGTACACGTCTTACTTGAATAAATACAATTTTGTATGTCAGATCTTGAATTTTTCTTAATTTCATTATGCATATTAATGTTACATTTATCTAAACCTTGAAGTAAAAAACGTGATAAATGCAATTCTGTAGAAAATTCAGATCAAATTCAGATAGAAGAATTTCATTTTACCTTCATCGCGACATACCTTAAAAATGCATTTTTACGTTTCATTAATATTTAACATTCACATTTTCACAATGAGAATAATAACTGGCAAATTCTAAACAATTGTATGTTGATTAGAAAATTTCCATTCATTTATATTGAATTTATCGGAAAGTTCTTCCCTTGAAAAGAACAACTTCTGTAAATGATAATAAACCTGTTAAGAAAATTCGATAAGAACAGAAATAAATATTGAAGTTCACCCCCATCATGGAATACTCATCCCCAGTAAGCCGACTTAATATTTTCTACTATTTTTCGGTCCATTCATGTGCCTTAGTGTGAGTGAGCTTACTCCAGCAAGGGTCTTTCGTCCACAGGAATGTCAAAGTAAGGAAATTTTAAAACTTTTAATTTTTCAACTAGCGATTTGAAAATAGCATTATCAGCATCTACGACTTTTTCCGTTTCCAA
>NC_046664.1:85777378-85792319 GCF_010883055.1 Belonocnema kinseyi | reverse complement strand
AAATTCGCAGATGCTGATAATGCTATTTTCAAATCGTTAGTTAAAAAATTAAAAGTTTTAAAATTTCCTTACTTTGACATGCCTGTGGACAAAAGACCCTTGCTCACCGAATATTTCAAAAGTATTTCAAATAATTTGTAAAGACTTTTAGACAATTCACAAAAATTTCAATGATTTCCCAAAGTTTTCAAAGATTTCAAAGATTTCGCCGAGATTTCAGATAGATTTGAAAGATTTCAGATACCTTTCAAATATTTCACAATGATTTGTAGAGAATTTACCAGTATTTAATAAAGAATTAAATCATTTTCAATGATTTCCCAATGACTTTAAAGATTTCACAAAGCTTACAAATATTTCACGAAGATTTAAAATAGATTTCAAAGATTGAACAAATCATTCCAATGACGTCTTAATGATTTTACAAAGATTTCAAACATTTTGGAAAGGTTTAGGATATGTTTAGAAGATTTCACAGATATTTCCATTATTTTACAAAGACTTCTATTATTTCACAAAGTTTTCAAAATTCTCAAAAATTTTAAACATTTTGAATAGATTTAAAAAAGTTATTTCGCGAAAATTTCACGAAGAATTTACAAAGGTTGCAATAATATCTCAAAGATTTTATGAAGAATTTACAAAAATTTCAGATATTTCGCAAAGGTTTCGGATAAATATAAAAGAATTCGGAAAGGCTTCTATTATTCCACATAGATTACAGATAAATTTCAAAGATTAAACAAAGCAAAAAAGAATTGAAAGGTTTCTATATCCTACGATCGGATGAGCTTAAGCAAAGACATTATTATCTTTGGTTTAAGCATTTGATTTACGAGTAGGCAAATCAAGACTTTGGCCCTCCCTGGTCGAATTCTATGGGAGGCATTGGCCCCTGTGTCCCCTTGGCAAGGCTCCACCGCCTCTGATTGACATTGGAATAGGAGGGGACTAGCCTCATGCTACCTAACTTGGGCGCGGGGATTGATCATAAGTTACAAGGGGGAGTGGACCATGTTGGTTTGCAAAAGCAATAGAGGTTTAGCAATCCAAAATCTAGATAGAACAGCCCGTTCGTTATTTAGATCGGGCAACGACATGCCTATTCTGCCGTAATTTGGAAAAACACCGTTAACTGCAAATCGGATAAAGTCACCTGAAGCAATTAACGGTAGGCGGCTCAAGGGCCTTATCCAAAATGCAGTTAACGGTGTTTTTCCAAATCAAGGCAGTATTTCTCTCCTATTCGTATGGACATATCAAATATTAAGATTTTTAAATTTTCTTACGATATTGACTAAGTTCTAATTGAATTTGCTTGAAATTTAAGAAAAATACATATATTAAACGATTTTTGTATCAGAATCTCTGAAAAAATGACCAACTTCAATTTTTTAAATTAGACTAATTCAGAGTGATAAAAATTGAATAATGTAATTGAAAAATAATTTTTAATTCGAAGCGATTATACAATTTTAAAATTAAAAATTGGTCAAAGTTAAAGCTTTATTATCTAATGAAAATTATGTAAAATATTAATAATATTGATATTGAATAGCTTCTAATATATAGAATCTATTGAATTGAAGATCATACTCTAATTATTATTGTATAAATAATCCTTATCTTTAAAAACACAATAATGAATTTAAATTTAAATAACATGGATCAAAATAATTAGGTATGATTATTCGTAGTATTAATTATAAATTAATTAATAATTATATTATTCTAAGAACTGGAGATAATAAATAAAAAATTATCTTTTTTATGATAACATTTTCTATTTGAGAAAATCATTAAAGCCAAAGCTTAGTTAATAATTAATTTTAAAGGAGTAGATTTGATACATTTTTCTTAATTTATTATTTTATTATGTATTATTGTTACCAACTCCGATCTTCTCTATCGACTTTATCAAATTGTACCCTGTTTTACAAAGTGAGTAGCAGGTAAGCCACCTTTCATTTTAGTTCCCGAAAAATAACAATAAGGCAAACAGGGCGCGCTTTTGGACCTTTAATTTTAGTTCCGGGAAGGCTAAGGCAAACAGGGCGCGCTGGGGTAAGTCGGTCGAAATCAAATACACGGCACAAGCAATCTCCCACCTCATCTCTGATTAAAGTGGCTTGTAGAAATTTTGTAGATATAATTTTGGCAAAAAATTGTGTTAGTTAAAATATTATGAATGTACAATTTTTTTCATTTATGTGTTTTCGTACCTTGCATCATTTTTCCAAAATTTGGATTTTTTTATAGTCAATGTTATTTGTCACGATTGAAACAAAAACTGCACGTTATTTCAAAAAATGATCAATAACAATATTGCACCACTTTTTTAAAAATTCGAAAATACCCTGTACAGTTATTCATCGAATTCAAAAAATTTAACAATTTATCCTTAAGACTTTTTTTGAAAAATCAAAAATTACTAGAGTTATAGTATTTTAAAAATCCAGAAAAACAAACTAAAATGAACAATTTGAGCC
The DNA here is from genome assembly GCF_010883055.1 of Belonocnema kinseyi. NCBI lineage: Eukaryota > Metazoa > Arthropoda > Insecta > Hymenoptera > Cynipidae > Belonocnema > Belonocnema kinseyi. The sequence goes on along the minus strand of NC_046664.1, from coordinate 85,789,830 downwards.
AAACAATGCATGATACAAAAAAAAGTCTGGAAAAGAAAAACGTTGCTTTTTGAAAGCCCTACAAGATTATCATAACAACTTTTTTAATTTGGTCAAAAAGCTGAAAATTCAAAATTTGATCATACAAAAAATTTTTGAAACCACATTTTTTCAAGATGTAAAAATTCTATTCACGGTTGTTCATAGTACTTCAAAACTTAAACAATTTATCTTTCTGACTTTTTTATAAAAAGAAAAGTATCAGAGTCAGAGCATTTTCAAAATCTAAAAAAACAAACTAAAAAGAACGTTTTAAGCAAAACAACGCATGATATGAAAGAAAAATCAGAAAAAGAAAAACTTTGCTTTTTGAAATTCCTGCAAGATTATGATAACAACTTTTTTAATTTGGTCGAAAAGTTGAAAAATCCAAATTTGATCGTACCAAAAATGTTTGAAACCACATTTTTTCATGATCTAAACATTCTTAAACGGTTGTTCATAGTACTCAGAAACTCAAACAATTTATCCTCATTACTTTTTTTTATAAAAAGAAAATTATCAGAGTTAGAGCTTTTTCAAAATAAAAAAAAAACGAAAATGAAAATTTTAAGCCAAAAAACGTATGATATTAAAAAAAGTCAAGAGGAAAAACTTTGTTTTTTGAAAGCCCCACAGGACTATGATAACAACTTTTTTAATTTGGTCGAGAAGTTGAACACTCCAAATTTGATTGTACCAAAAATAATGAAAAATCCAAAAATTCCATTTTTTGGTCAAACTATGCAAGATACGAAAAAAATGAAAAAGCTCAAATTGCACGCCCTGGAAAGAACTTCAAATTAAGAATGAATCACTTTTCGATATAAGCTACGAGAAAAAACGAGACAAAACTTTTTCATCCAAAAAATAACTATAATTTTTGATAGAACAGTTACTTTTTGCTTCAGTCGTAAAAAATAAAATTCTAAATAAAAATATTAAATTTGATTGAAAAAAACGACACAAGGTATGAACTTAAATTACCAGACAAAAGTTGTTCGCCTAAAAAGATCGATAAATTTATTATTGATTATTTTTCGATAGGACGAGTAGATTTTCTTTTAATCGTAAAACATAAGATTAAAAATTAAGAAATTAACATTTTGGAAAAAGCACAGAAAAGACGAAAGAGGACATAGACTCCTATATAGGACCCTGTATAGGTTCCTGTATTAGACCCTATGCAGATGCGCAGTAGTTTTTATTTAATCGTAAAAAACAACATTAAAAATAAAAAAATTATAGAAACACGGAAATAATAATTAGTATGATTCAATTTTTATGCATATTATGAATTTTAATGATGTAAATTTATTGAAATGGTACATGTTTTCAATTTTTTAATAAGTAATCCCTGGCAGAGTTACATAAAAAATGTAGTATAATTGATATAAAAGTGTTGCGTATAATGTAGAAAAATTGACAGGTTGGACAAAATCGAGTGCGAAGCACGAGATACGCGATGAGAATGTGTTCATTAAAGCCAAAAAAGAGTTCAAAATCACAAAATTACAGTTGTCGGTCCGCTCACCTTTGATTTTTAAAGGTCTGTGCCCGAATGCGGAAGAAATGCAAAGGCGCGTGGAGTGCGATTGCCCTCAGTCGCGTGCTGTAGGTGCGCTCAAACTCTCGAGCTCAGCTTTTTTAACGAAATAGAATTCACAATCACAAAATTACAGTGGTGGATATTTTGAGCCTTAATTTTAAAATGTTTGCGCAAGAATGTGCGAAAATATAAAGACCGAGGGCGTAGAGCGAGGTAAACACTTAATCGAGCGCGAAGCGCGAGAACCAACAGTCGCGCCCCCTAGGTTGCGTCGTTTTTAATTGAAAATTCAATCATTTCTTAGACAAATATATCGATAAATCGAATAATTAATAAATCGATACAATCACATGCTCGAAAAAAAATTAAAAGTACATTTCAATAATATTATATAAATAATAATTACAATTATTAAAATCTTTTAAAATATAAACAAATACAAATTATTTCAAAAAGTCGAAAATTTCTTTGTAAACAATTCTTTTGAAATTAAAAAAAGTTGTTTTTTATACATTTCTTCAGCTATCAACAACTGGGCGAAGTAAATATATTGCTTCCTTTTCACAATTTTTATAATTATTTGTGTTCATTTTGCAATTTGTAATAATTTTATTTCTAGATACGGCGTTTGTAGCGTTCCCATAACTTCAAGAAAGCAGTATCTTTGTATTGCTTTCTTGCGTAACATTACGTCCTCTGAGAACCGGTCGGTGTTAGCCAAAAACGCAGTGTCTGAAAGATACTGCTTTCTTGATTAATTTTGGCTGCCGTATTCGAGCCTCCATGTTACAATTCTTGCAGTTACGGACAATTTTCTGTAGATGCTGTTTTCTTACCTAACACGACTCGCCAGAATTAAAAGATGTGGCTTTTTTGCAATAATTATTAAAAAATTATCTTTAATTTTATTAAAAATTAAAAAAAAATCATTTTCATAAACGGATGTGTCTTTTTCTTACGATTCCAACGATATAAAAAACTCATTTCCGATTTTTTTTAAATACTGCTTTCTTAAATATCACGGCAGTTTTTGTTTGAAAATTTAACTACTTAACTAAAAGATTGACTGCTTATTGTTAAAAATTCATTTTTTTAGTTGAAGAGTCATCATTTTAGCTGAATACTAATTTTTTTATTAAAAATTTCAACATTTTGTTTAAAACTTGTTATTTTGGTAGTTCTTGTTTAAAAAATTAGCTCTTGTGTTGGAAATGTAACTATTTCATCTGAAATTCATAACAAATCAGCATTCTTGAGCTTTAAAAAATCTTCTTACGTTTTTATTTAAACCTTCTTATTGTGATACACATTCTCCATATGCATCTCAGATTTGTTAAATATTGAGAAAATTGCCGGATAAAGAAAAAATGTTATTAGCAAATCTGAAGTGATTTTTCTTGTACTTTTCGAGTGTTTAATTAATAAAAAAAAACGAAATAAAGCAAAATGGGCATTATGTTTCTGTAAGAATTGCATAACAATTTTTACGTAAAAGTTACTGATCGCGTAATTTCCTCGCTGCTACCTTTTTATTATGGAATAAACATTGTTATTTTAATAACAATATAAAATAAATATATTGTATACATAAAAGTAAGTTATATTAACGAAATTGTTTTGTAAATATATCATTTATCGTAATTTTACTCATTGTTTTCAATTTATAAAAATTTGTCTTACTATTGTGTTTTTTTTTTGCTTTATATAAAAGAAAGCCTAGATTTATCTGGTCAACTTAATTCAAAATAAAAGTTTGCCTAACGATGTCAGGAAAATTTTGTAAGATCAGAGATGAATTAAAATAGTTTATTTCTGCATTAGATCGCGGTCAGTCAAAGGGTATATCGATTCACTTCTAATTCACGGGTCAATGAGCCTATAAACGTGAAGGACCGCACCCAGGACAAACATTTTTTTAAGCATCGTCATTGATTCAAGAACTTAGCAAAAACAAGAGGAAAAATCATATATTTGGTTCCCAACGCTTATTACATGCAGAACTTAATTTATTCCCCCCGAGAACCTAAAATAGAAAAGCATAAATACACGTAGAAACTCGAATCTAATACCTTCTTTCATAAATTATGAAAATATAAAAAATGTAAATCTATTTTAAATATATAATTAAATATATAAATTACACATCGATACTTTCACTTTAAGCTCAGTATTATTTAAAATTTAATGTTAATTTTAAGACACTTTATACTCGAATCTGAAATTTATTAAGATTTCGTCCCCTTAATATTCAGCAGCCTGAAATCGAAGAGTGTAAAATAAATATTTTCCTGACTTAAATAATGGTTTTATGAAAAAAAACAAGTAACTCTAAACTTTCTTGCATTAAAATTGCAATATGAAGATGTTAAAGTTTAACATGTTCTGAATTTTAGAGCGATTTTATTTTTTTATTATGATGTGTTTTTATTAAACTTTTACTCGGGTAAATCCGGTTATACATTATAGCCACGGACTACGTCAAGTAATTTTTATATATAAGCGGCCATTTTATTATTATTTTATTTATCCCTTTTGGGGTAGGCGTGACTCACTCGATGGGGAAATGAGTAATGTGAGGAAGGGGTATACAATTTTTAGACTGATCCAGAATTCTCGTGTTATTTATTTAAATAACACGTTCGTTCCGCAACACTGCTCCGATCCAGGTTGCTGATCAATCTCTCTAGTAATCACCGCAAGTGAAGATCCTCACAAAGTCGTTATGTAAGGTTCCCCACTTGGGTCCATTAGTGTCCAAGGTCTTTAGTATCAGGCGTCATTTGCTCTATTGACACTCTTTTTATTAACTATTTGCCACCATACTTTTCTGTCCTGGCATACTTCTCTAGCTTCTTTTACGTCCATGCATTTTTTTGCAGGCTCTCGTGTTTCAGTGGCGTCTTATGCCTCTTCTAACTAGGGTCTTATTCACACATTCTAACCATTCTTTCCGCGGTCTGCCTCTGGGCACGCTGCCATTCACTTTACCTTGATACTCTTGTTTCGTTATTCATTCATTTGGCATTCTCTCAACATGCCCGAACCATCTTACCGATTTCTTTTCACTGTGTCTATTAACGTCTCTTCTGCAACACATTCTTTGAGAATTATCTTGTTACTCACTTTTTCCAGCAGAGTTTTCCCGAATATTATGCGCAAGAATCTCATGTCAATTGCATTATTTTTACTCTTATCTTTTTCTTGATAGGTCCATGCCTCGCTACAGTATAGTACAGTCTGTGCAAATATAGAATTATGTATTGCCGTTTTAGCTTTATTTGATATATTTTTACTTCCGATAAGGGGCCCTGCTCTACCAATAACCTTCTTACCTTCGTTTATGTGTCTATCTAATTCCTCACCTATCTTCCCGTTCCTAATAAATAAGCTAACAGCACTGTAAAAGAATTTTTTTGTAAATATCCACTGCGTTTTTGTAATTGTACCAAAACCTGTAAAATAACTGCGTTCAAAATAGTGAACTTCCAACTGTAAAAGTAAAAACACCACATTAAATGTAGTGCCTTTACAAAATTTGGGGAAAGTACCTTTCTGAAAATAGGAAATAATACAGTAAAATTATTTCCTATTTTCAGAGAGATAAATTCCCAAAATTTTGTAAAACCACTATATTGAAAGTGGTGTTTTTACTTTTCTTAGTTGAAAGTTCTCTATTTTGAACGCAATTTTTTTACAGGTTTTGGTACAATTAAAAAAACGCTGTGGATATTCACAAAAAATTTCTTTTACAGTGAAGGTATACGAACTTATCAACTTGTTCAATTCCCTCATCATTTAATACAATATTTCACAGTGTTTTCTCACTCTCTCCTTCGAACAACATAGTTTATGTTTTATTTGCGTTAATTTTGAGGCCCATGCTCGTCATGCTTGCATTCAGTTTATTCAACATTCTTTGTAAGTCTTCGATTGACTCTGCCGTAACAACCTTATCATCTGCGAACGCTAACCCACGTACCCTTACTGTTTCGAGATCCACACCTTCTTCGTCGAAAGGAGCCATTCTTAAACACTTATCTATAAATAATTTAAATAACCATGAAGACATAACGCATCCTTGTCTAACTCCTTGAATAATATCGAAACAGTCACAATTTAAGTGATTAATTTTAAGCCTGCCAAACAACGAAATGAAAATCCTGAAAGAAGCAACCACCTGTCAGAAAACCCTTGTCAATGGTGCGTTGCCCCTTCAAAAACGAAAATATTGACACACAGAGAGTTGCATAACTTTTTAATTTTTTTAAAATTACTTTCGAGTTATAACTTATAGCTCTATTGAATTGTGAAAATAACAGGGAAAAATATTTAATTACTTTATTTAAATATATCAAACATGGATTTTAACCTGCTTTTAAATTCAGCTGAACCACAATCTTCTACGTAGACATGAGTTACGTCAAAGATAATTAGTTTAAACCCTTAAAAAACATATTACTGAAGTTTTGCACTTGCGCCCTTATGCAATTACATTAAATCTTCCAAAATATTAGGTAAATTCTATATAGCTATGTAAATAAAATTAATTGTAAAAATTAATAAATCATACATGATATTGATATTGTAATATTCGTCATTTTAAAACTCTGTTCCTAAACCTAATTGTAAGATATTCTGAATCAGAAAGATTAAACTTGAAATTCTTTTTCTGTCCTAAGCGAATAGGCTGTTCATACTTTCGCAGATTCCTGAAATTCAAGGTCAAGGGTATATAAATGATTCAAACGTAAGACTTACAAACCTTCACCCAAAAGATTGAAGGTAAAAGATTCCGCATTTCGCAAGAAATGAATATTTCTAGAATTTTAATTTCATTCTCTCAGATCAATGTTTCTTCCGGGAAGAAAGAAGCTGAGATAAATTTGTTTTGTCTCTTATATAATTTTCGATAATAGTATTACGTACGTAAAATTTCTGACAAGTGAAAAAAAAACAGGTAGACGATACGTGATTTTAGTTGGTTTTCTGATACATGTGACGCCATATCACATATGACGCAATATAATGCCGACAGATATATACTAGTGAAGTTTAAGTTAGATTAATTTTTGCGCATGTGATTCTTGATTAACCAAAATTATTATTTATACGTAAATTTAAATAAACATATATATATTATCAGTAGCAATATTTTTTACCAGATATAGGAATATTAGTTAGCAGGTGTTTATATGCAATTTTATTGTCCTCAATATAGAAGTTGTATTACTCAAAACACATAGAATATTTCGCGTGTAACAGAAAAAATTGAGGTTTTTGTAGAAATATTGAATTTTTACATTCTCATCCTAATGAGAAGGTATTAGTTCCATGCAAAATTTGACTTCGTCGGTTTTCACCAAATATCCAGATTTTGAGACTTTTTGGATCTGTTTGAATGTCTATATGTATCCTGTAGGCACGATCATTGTCAAAAGACAGATCAGATAGGATTGAGCTTCGGCACACGTTTTTAAAGCTTAAAAAGAAATGGTGAGTTTCTTAACCAGTCATTTTTTGACTAACGGTTCTGCTTTTATCGATTGAATTTTTTTTTTTAATGGGAAATTCCTCTTCCACGAAAACTATACGAGATATAAGAAATTTTAAGAAAAAAAATTGTTCATATTAAAAAGATGTACAAATTTGGTTGAAACCAGTTTTTTTTTTATAAGATGCATATATTTTATTTTTATCATTGAAAATGCCCTGATAAATAAAAAATTCCCTTTTGACGTCAAACTATACAAGATACGAAAAAAATTGTTCATCCGAAAAACATTTACAAATTTGTTATTAATGATTTTTACTAGGACGCGTAGTTTTTGTTTTAATTGTAAAAAATAACATTAAAAATATAAAAAATAAAATTTTTTGAAGAACGACACGAATTACAAGAAAATGAAAAGGCAACAGTTTTTCACATAAAAATAGTCGACAAATTTTGTTGAAATCGTTATTTAATAGGTTTAAAAAATGACATTAGAAAAATTAAAATTTTGGGAAAAACGACATAAGATGCAGAAAGGTTCTATCTGCAAATTTGATTAGAACTATTTTATTGATAGGAGACATACTTTCTTTAAATATACATATAAACCAGACAATGAAAAAACGTCTGTTTCAATATCAATGCACATTATCAATTTTACTAATAATTATACATTTTAAAATGATACATTTTTCAGGGTTGCTGCCAATAAACATTAGTGGGAATTAGGGAACAAATATTGAAGTAATAATACCGTCCACGAAGAAAGGGACCTAACGAGACAGTAGCTTCATGTTACAGGATGATCGATTGATGAGGCGGTCCAATACAGGAACTCCATAAGAGGGCCTCTTTTTGCAGCTGAATAACAATTTGAATTTTTCAAATATGTATTAATATTTAAAGGGTTAAGACTGACGTTATAGTATTTTAATGCCTGTATTACAATCACTGTAGTGATGCAATACAAAGGAATTAACTTTAAGAGTAATTTTCTAACATAATCTATTGTAAGTGGGAAAGTTGTTATTATGTGCATTTATCTATTGCGAGCGAAGCCAGCCGTGCCATCCTTACCAAGATCGGCAATTGAAGTTAATGAAATTTCCAGCTGCAACAGAGTGAAATTTGTTTCGAAAAAAAAAACAGAAGAAATCTTCGAAAGAATAAACGATCACGAAAATACCAAAAAATATATCTGTCAAAAATAGAAAAGGTAAAAATATGGCAAATAGAAGAAAGAAAGGAGCAAAGAAATAAGCTTTAAAACAGATTTTAAATATATTTAAAGCAATAGATAAATACACATAATAAGAATTTTCCATCTTACAATAGATTATGCTCGAAAAATACACTTAAATTTCATTCCTTTGTATTACATCGCTAGAGTATATGTCATGTAGGCATGAAATTCCTATAATGACAGTCTTATTCTTGTAAAGTACAAAGAGCAGTTCTATAAACAACAAATATTCAAAATGGACACGATAAATTACCTCTAAGAAGAAGTTTCGCCGAGCGAGTGTGACAAAATTTTGTTTAATGCATACAAAAGCAGTTTAGTACATTCGAAATAGGGACTACCGGCACAAAATCCGAAATTCCCCCTCCCCACCTTGGTCAATTTTTATCAATAAAAAAATGTTTCCTGTTAAGTACTAAATAGTAAGTCTTCACTTTGTCCATGTTTATGTTCAATCAGAGAATGTAATTTTTCAGGGTGGATAATATAATGCAATGTTTATAATAATGCCTCATATATAAAATTTTTAAAAACTGCCTTGAAAATGCTATAACTTTTTGCATTTTTAACAAAAATGTCTGTTTAACGAACTCGATCTTTCTTCTTACACCCTTAAAGAGTATGCCAAAGCACAATCCAATCCGATTAATCTTTCGAAAGTTATCGGGTATAAAAGCGACAATGACAACGACAGACAGCTATGTTTGACAGTAACGCGTTACCAGAGAAGTTTTTTTTTTCAGTGACGGTAACTGCAAAGCGTTTTTTTTTAAGTAACGGTTTTTTCGGAAATTTGTACCTTTCTGTCCTTTTTCACTTAATGAGGTAATAGTTGATGAAAATTAACAAGAGTAAGTTAAACAATATGATATTGTTTATAACTATATACTCTTAGATAAGTGCTAGAAAGTTGTGATTTTTTATAAAAACTTTAAGGAAGTATCCTCGGTACGTAGTCATCAGTTAGGCGACGCCGCGTGTGAGCACGCGTGTTATTCGAAATTCGCGCATAAACTAGAGCACGTGGAATGGATGCGACATTGCCAAACCCTCAGTTCACTGATGTCAGTCATACATTTACGGTATAAATAATTATTTTTCTATTCTTATAGGCTCTGAATGAAACTTTTCGAAGCAGATATGGATTTCGGATAACATTCTATATATATGTCAGAATTATTTCAGAATTTTCTCATTTTTCAATCTTTTTATATACTACAAAAAGTACGTCTTCTCATAAGACCACATGTTATTTTCAGTCATTGATTTCTCGACTATGAAACTCTGAAAGGTTCCAAAATTTTTATCAGAGCTTCAGTGTATTTTAATACAACCGTCATCCAAAAATCAAACTATTCTCATTTGTAATTCTATTACCGAGGATACTCCTTAACATTGCTTCACGTTCTTTGTTATTAAAAAATAATTCATAAACATTAGAGAAACCTATATTTTAAATAATCTCTTTTTTGTGAATATATTTTTCTGAAATAAAACAGATATTTGAAATATGCTTCAAATTTTCTACACGGATCATATTAAATGCAACTTTCCCTTGAATAAGTTACTGAGGGACTTCGGTGAGAGGTCAGTAATGCAGAAATTGTCTGAAAACTTGTTTCTGCACCTTTTGCGTATTGTACCTGTTATTTTTTCACGGACTTTCAAATTGATACATCCTTTCTCAGCAAAGGCGCGAATCTTTGGAAAACTGATGTACAATATTTATTGCAAATGGTAACAACGAGTACCGGAAGCAATTTCCTGATTGCAGTAGGTCTACCGTGTCCCGTGAGATACTTATAATGGATTAATTATTTGTTTCAGGTATTTTTCATTTATATATAAATGAAAAATGAAAAAAACCTGAAACAAATAATTAATTCATTATCTCTCTAGATTTTTTCGAGTGAAATGGCACTCAATTCAAGTGAAATATGACTCAAAGAAAAAGTGAAAACCCCGCTTCTATGATTCGAGTGAAACTCCACATTTTCGAACAAATTTTGGGTCGGTATTCACAAAAATTCGAGAAAGAAAAATTTCCAATGCATCTTTGGACCATCCTACTATAAGGCACATCAGGGTTGATAGTTTTAGACAAACGACACGTCGTTTGTCGACGACATCGTACGAGCCTTGAACTTTTCGAAAAATTGGTATTACTGAAAAAATGAAATTCTATTGAAAGTCTTAAGTATATAGACTGCAGCATACATTCATAAGCTTATTAATAGTTTAAATAAGAAATAGCTTATAGGCAAATTCAGCATTTTGTAATTATTTTACCACGTGGGTTGCCTGTCTTCATCGTTTCCTTTATCGATCGTCGTGAACGAAGTAGGGAAGAAAGCGATGAAAACACGCTCAGAGCTTCTTTGATCGCAGTTTCGACCGGCTTCAAATTTCTCAAATTTTAGATGTGTAATTCTATGTGTTATCGTGCCTTACTTGAAGGAGATATCGCTGAGAATGGTAAGTGAGCAAACATTTTAGTTTAAAAGTAATGGAAAACTTGTATTTCGAGTTGAGAAACGTCGACAATCAGTTACATTGCACAAGCTGAATGTATTAGGTTATGTTTTTGTACGTTTGAGTTTTTATTGCTTTTATTTCTAAAATTAGACATCTAGTGTAGTTAGTCATTATCGATATTCCCTACAAATGATACTAATTTCGGGAAATAGTGAACTCATAGCAGTGATTAATTGTTAACTTCATCGCGATGTGCCTCGTGTGCCTTTTCACGTATCTATACAGTTTTGTAATTTCAAAAATGATTTGTGAATATTTGCAACTCGTGTCTACTTAATTTCGCGTCTAAATTATTATTGTGTTTTAAGTAAATTTTTCCAAATGAAAAATAAAAAAATAAATTTAAACTGTTTATTTCTCATTATTGTCTTCTTAGTTCCCACTTATCGATCGACCTCTTCGATTAAGGAGCTACAGCCAGCTTACATCGGCTAAGAATTATTTCAGCTTTCGCGATCAACACGTTTCTGTGTTTTGATGAAACAAGATATCTCTGAGATAAGTAAGTAATCAAAATATTTAGTGTAAACATGATGGGAAACGTATGTTTCAAATTAAGAAACATAGGCAGTCAGACGCGTTATGCACATTGAACATAGATTATTTTTTCTATCTTTGATCTTTTATTTCAAAAATTAGACATCTAGTACAGTTTGTAGTTATTGATACTTGCTGAAAAAGACTTTCTACTTTAAAAATTTAGTTTTTCTTATTTCAAATACATACAAATTACTTTTATAAACTAAAGTCGTTTAAAATAGTCTAATTTCAAATTGAAGGCCTTAATAGTTTAAAAAGTTTGAAGTTCGTTGTTTCGATCACATTTTCATAAAAGTTTCTCCTAAAAGTTATAATTTAAATCAAATTTTCTGGGTCTTTCAATAAACTTTCAACTTAAGCGATTATAATTTCAAATTTAACAGCATTGAACATGATAAATTGTAATATTTTAAATGTTTTCTATTTATCATCTAAAATTGTTCAGTTTTAACGGGTTGAATTTCAGATTTTGAGTTTAGTTGCCACCCTGTATAATTCGACAATATTTACTTCATGTTTATGATTTTATTTTTATATTGTTTCCTTTTTACAGAAATCATTTTAAGAAAATTTAAAAATGTCTCAGTAAAAAACTGTAACGCCTATATATCACTCGCTGGTTCTTTAATGCAGGAGATCGAGAAGGCGGTAAGAAGAATCGAAACAGAAGTTAATGACGAAAATCTGAACAAACTGTGACAATGTTAGAACTGCGAACAAAAGTACATAACTGTTAAACAAAATGTTTTATAATCTATCTTAAGTGTCAATTAATATATACATTTTTAGTTTTTAAAAGTTCTTTTGTTCTTTACCAGTAACTTTTAGCTCATACTGATCTTTTCCTCACAGATATCTTTCAATATTAGGGGTTTGGCTAGTACCACGCCAGTACCAACAGTATGTACAGGCCCAGTATTGCAGATCAGTACATTACTTGATTATAATTATTGATTTTAACAGTAACGCGCCAGTAGAGTGGGACGATGGTCGTGGGGACTAAAGCGTAGGCTTTGGACCCACTCCTTCGGCTTGCGGGTTCGATTCCCGCCTCGCACTCTGGAAGAGTCTCGGTG
>NC_046664.1:85771446-85777278 GCF_010883055.1 Belonocnema kinseyi | reverse complement strand
ACCAAGTAAGTGTGTGGAGGGTGTGTAAAGGAATAGAGAAGGTGTAAGAAAAATGTAAACCCTTAGGGGACACATTAGAAGCTTCCATTCCATTCCAGTAACGCGCCAGTACCATCAGTATGTACTAACCTAGTACTGCAGATCAGTACAGAACTTTAGTATCATTAGAGCATTGATCCTTACCGCACCAGTAACAAAAGTATGTATTGGCCCAGTATTGTGAGTCAATACAGAACTTAGTTATCATTAGGGGTTTCACCAATAGCACGCCAGTACCAACTTTATTCACTAGCCCAGTACTGCAAGTCAGTACATACCTTCGTTATCATTTGGAGCCTGACCAGTACCTATCCAGTAGTAATCTGCTGTAATGGCCCAGTAATGAACTTCAGTGGTGGCTAACGAACTCGTCCTATCTTTTCATATCCTTATAAAGTGTTGGCTACAAGGCCAATGACAACGACGACAGACACCGACGTAAAAACTATTTTTTCTGACTCAGGGGGCCTCAAAACGTCGGCATTTGATGGAATCCGCGAAAGTCATTTTTCACATAAAACCAATACCTTCTCATACGGATGAGAATGTAAAAGAGATTGAAAAGCGGTTAGTCTTACAGAAAATTCCTTCAGTCCATATTCACTTTTATAATTTTATTTTATTCTATTTTTTATTTCTTGGTAACGATTTTTAATTTAAGATTTTTTAACTTCTGAAGTTCTTAAGTAATTAAATTTATTCTTTAATTATTTAGTTTAGTATTTTAAAAACAAATCTAAAATTTGAAATACTTATTTTTCAAGATTTCTTTTTTTATTGTCTTATCAAAAAAAGTTTTCTTTTTATTTCATATTTATTCGGCTAAATAAGACATTCTCATCACGTATCTCGTGCTTCGCGCTCGATTTTGTCTAAAATTTTAATTTTTCTACATTATGTGAAACTCTATTATATCAAATGTATATCATATTTATTTCTGCACCTCGGGCTGGTTCTGCTTATTTAGATATTGCAAAGTAATGTACAAATTTTGTTTTTCATAATTACTTTAATATTTGCCCCTAATTTTTCAATAATTTTTATTCTCAGCTACCATGAAAAAGGTATCATTTTGATAAATATATATTATTACAATTCATGATATGTGTTGAATTTGAAACAGACGTATTTTTATTATCTTGTTTTTAAAATAAAAAAAAGAGCGCACCATACAAAAAAAAAACAATTTTCTTATTAAACTTTTTAATGCGAATTGTGTCGTTTTTCTATAAATTTAATTTGCTTATTTTCAATGTCATTTTTTACGATTTAAACAAAAAATACGCTTCCTATCGTAAAGTGGCTCGAAGAAAATTTTTAGGTATAATTTACGCCAATTTTTTTTTTATTTTGAATTTGAAAGTTGTAGATCTTTCTTGAATGCACAATTTTTTTGCAATTACGTATTTTTGTACCTTGCATCATTTTTCCAAATATTTGATTTTTTATTGTCAATCTTATTTTTCACAATTAAACCAAAAACTATGCATTCTATCCAAAAATTATTCATGACAAGTTTGTACATCTTTTTTGGATAAACAAATTTTGCCTCTTGCATGTTTTTTGAGTTTAATATTTTTGTTTTTATTTAAGAACTTTTAGGCTTACATAATTTGTTTATACTGGAAAGAGACAACATTAGTTAGGGACAATTTAGTTCAAGTTTTGGTTTTTTGAAATTTGATTATTTTTCGCCGTTGTATGTTTTTTGAGCTTCAAATTTTAAGTTCGAATATAACAACTCTAGGTGTAAGAGTTGACGTTTTTTCCACTCTTAAAAGTGAAGGTTAGATTTTTAAATGTTATTTTGCTGCAAAACATTGTGTATACTTCGAGCCGCCCAGCACAACCTTTCATTTTGCGCTCCAGCAGAAAAAAAGTTTTTCAACAATTGTATACGTAATTTTCGATTTTACATAAAACAGTTTACTGCATAAATGAGCAAAAGTCTGGCATAATGTATAACTACTTTAATTTTTTTCAATTTTAAGTTTAAGGTTTTAGTGACTTCCGGGATATGCATTCTTCTCTAAAATCGTCTCAGATCAATTTCAAAGAATAAAATCTCAATGTTTTTACTGTATATGGGTAGTTTACCCCGAGGAAGCTATCTTCTTCTAAAATTTGAATTAAATTTCATGCTTTTCATGACTAAACATTTTCTATCCAATAACTTTTCAAAAAATTCAATATTGCTAAAAAACTCCATTTATTTCTATTCAATTTGAAATATTCGGGGGTGGATTTTACGCATTTAAATCGAATCCCTGCATCAACCAAAATAAAATCGTAGGCGGACAACCTCCTATAATGTTTCTTGTAAACATGGTATTTTTTCAGTAAACCAAATGCTGAGTTTTCTTTGAATACTTTCATGTCTTCATATGTACTCAGGCGGAAAAATTAGACACTCTAGTCGCGGTACTGCGAAATTCAGTACTGCGAACTCCCGCTATTGAGTACGATTTTCCCCCGATAGTGAGAACGACGCTGTAACCCCTTTACCCCCACTACTCATTTGTACATTTGATGATTTCATCAAATGCACAATTCAATTTTTGATGTCTTTCAACGTTTCCTTCGCTCTATTTATTTTAATAATAATTTCAATAATAACGTTTCAAATCGTCACTACAAACTGTCAGGATGTAAACAGTTGACATTTGAACATAGTAAATAGTTCGTGTAGTGGGGTCCCCTCATGTGCTCTCACTATTGAGGGCGGACCTGCGCTAAATGTTCGCAGTACTGCGACTCGAGTGCATATAATTTATATATACTGTGAAGTTTTATATATATTATTCATTTGTTTTTTTTACAAAAAATGTATAAAACAAATGAATATTCTATATAAAACTTCACACTATGTATAAACTGTATATAATATTTCCGCCTGGGCACTTTTTTTGTAAAGGATAATAGATTTGGGTTCGATTTGATTTATAATTATTTTTTAATTTTCCATGAAATTTTTGTAAAGCTCACGTCATGAGACATGTATACTTTATTATACAAATTACTATACTCGCTACAGAAGTTCGAACAAATTTATGATTGTTTTATCTTTCTTCGTGAAATAGCTGTGACGTATTTTTGTGACAACAAATTCACTGGACCATTTTTAGTTAACTTTGCCACACGCGTAGTTTCTTATCAGATAAAGCCTTTGTCTGTGAGACAAAAATAAATAGAATTTAGATTGGTTTGTTCTGAATACATAATATTCGAAATTCCCTATGCTGGTACCTACTTCAACGTCATCATTAAGCTGTCGGAGGCAAATAAAATATCACGTTATTGACACATGATTTTGACATAGTTCCAAAATTTTATATGTTGTAATAATTACCTTCTTTTAAGAAGAAAGAATCAAATAATAATTCTCAATAAAATGGAAATCATTTTTCTGTGCCAATAGCTCCAAGATGATAAATTATTATCACTATATTCCTCTGCTTAAGTAGTAAAACTCATAATTAATATTTAAACTCACAATTAAAGCAATTATATATCTTCAACGATTTTGACGTTAAAAAATACACATTTTTTACATTATCTATACATGGTTAAAACCCATAAAGGTGACAGTATCATATCCCTGGAATATTATATACGCTTGCGTTTGGAGAGACCATTTTTTTAATTAAAGGTCTTCATTGGGCCTATTTTACCCCTACAATAGTCTACATCCCATTTTCTTTAGTTTGCTTGGCACAAAAATAAATTTAATTGAAAATGAGTAAATGCCACCCGGTAGCATGTCTCAGGGACATGTTACCGGATGTTTCAAACTGGGACATATTTTTCAAATTTATGACATCATTTAAAAAGAAGCCTAATATCTAATTGTTAAACACACGTATTTTTAGAATTACATAATTGCAAAATTATGAACTAAAGTTTTGTCTCCGTTTCTGATTAAAGGGCTGCTGTACGGAACTAGATAAACAACAAAATCGGAATTTTTTAGGATAGCGAAATAAAATTCTGTAAAATCGAAATCAATATTTAAAGATACAACAAAAGTTTACTGATCATGATAAAAAGTGCAATTTTGAGTTTAAAAAATAAAAAACAACTATTCTCGAGATATTGAGTTGCTAAATTGAATGAAAATGAGATTGAATAAAAAAAGTTAACTAATTCCAAGTAAATTGTTCAAGAATTTTGGAGGTTCAAATTTCATATGGGTTTTTTAAATCACCTCTGGATACTTACTAAAAGAATAATTTTCAGTATAAAAATCTTATAAAAACTTACTTCCGATATTTGGAGAGGCTGAATAAGAATACAATATTTTGTATAAAAAGAATTATTTTGTTCTAGGCAAATAAAGATTTAGTGTGACATAATGACGTTATTGCACTGTAACAGGCGATTTTTCGCTGAGAGGTGTACATAAAAAAGAAGATATATGTGTTTCTTTATAACTAACGGTAATAATTTAAGAAAATATTGTTTCTGATGTCAAGGCAAACAGTTAAGTGAAGAAAAAACTTTATAAAATTGATTTTTTAATAGAAAATAAAGATTTAAAATTTTATGTGGAAATTTGATTGGTACTTTGGTAACGAAAACAAATGACAAAAAGTTTTATGTAAGGGATTTTTCTTTAAAAAAGAAATTTTTTATTACTTTTACGATATTCACGAACTCTTAGGAAAAGGAATTTGGTCCGAATAAGGGTTTTTGAAAAAGGTACGAGATTAGGCAATTATAAAAAAGGAAGATGGGAGGTAAGTACAGTGAGTCAGTTACCTGGGTTTAAATGACCAATCTTTTTATGTTTTTATTTGAGATTTCGAGAAAATCTTTTTAACACAACATGTATTTGGTTTTTCAAAAATTTTTATAGCAAAACGCCCATTTCTGGTGCAAATTTTGGTTATCTGCTTCTGTACTGCAACCCTTCAGTTATATATATTTGCAGTTGGTTCTGAACCAATCTATTTGGATTACTACATTTTCCTAAAAGGAAAAGACACAATCCAAAAATTTGTATATCTATAAAATTCCTAATATTTAAGACATTCGTTATAAGAAAAATTTAAATAAAAATATTTCTTTTAAGAAATTAAGTTAAAAATTGATAGTTTTAGAGTTAAAATCACTTTTTATATGTCCCCGAGTGATCATTTCATCCGGAAGCATGGATTTATTTTTAGACCAATCACATGATGAAGGTGAGTTTATGAAGAAAATATTAATAAAAACATTCAATTTTTACGTGGACAACAATTGATTGCTAGGTTATTCGCTCGTAAAAATATACTTAAAAAAAATTTTTTTTTAATGACCTTGTTTGTCATCTGTTAACACAAAATTTATTTCCACTGAGTGAAGTGGGTTGGTAGAAGGAAAATAATTCATATTCCCATTATTTTTTAGTTACATAAGGAATAATTTGATATAACCTTAAATTTACTCGTTTTATTAATTATACTGTAAATAAAAAAAATAAATCAGTCTTAATTTAACTACACATGAAGGCTCTAAAGCAAAACTCATTATTATTTCGTCATAACAAATATTGTTCGAATTGAGGACCTTTTTTTTTAGTCCTCAGCATAAGTTCTGTGCCCCCCCCCCCCGTCCGTAGGGTATCTGTGGATACGCCGCTGTGTAAGTTGAATCCCACTGAGGGATTCTCAAAATTTCTATTCGAATAAGAACTTATTAATATTTTAGGAGATGCTGCGATTTTTTTGGGAGGTGGCTTCGGGTTTATGTATAGGCAAATAGTGAGGGAAAAGGGAATTGAATAATGAAAATCCTTAGATTCGGGTGGGGGGG